>NC_056732.1:1024925903-1025175903 GCF_019279795.1 Protopterus annectens | reverse complement strand
TCAGGCTAAGAAAACAGATTTAAAGATATTATGTAAATATTTGTCTTCTCTTTATTATTTCCTACTAGTAACACGTTTGGTCTTCCAAATGTGTGTGTAACATTGTGATCTTTTCTCTTGTGAATGTAAAAGGAGATGAAATGAAGGGAAATGTATGAATCATATATAAAATATGACCTCATGCATCTCGTCTGCTAGCAGGAGTAATAAAATGTAGTTATAGTCCACTTCAAGGAAGTAGCGGACTAGAACTGTGAAAATAAAGCAGACATTAATATACACACAGTTAAAAGATGTATATAAGATGCTACATACTGTCAGTTTCTATTATTTCTGGGTTGATGTAATTAAGTCTGTGTCCTTTACAAATTGAAGAATGGGTTTTGTTAATTTTGCTGTGGAAAAGCAAACAACTCAAATACGCTGACATAATGTTATTCTGTAGAAAGGAAATGATATAAGCAATGGTTCTCTGAATAGAATTATATAAATATTTGTGACTGGTCTTTGTTTTATTTTGACCTGCTGGGAAGACCTTGGTACATTAATGTAAGTGCTATCTCTGTCTGCCTGTATATTTCTTTTTTCCTAACTTATTGGAGTTAAACCCAGTATTCTTCATTAAAAGACAGCAATGATATTTACTTATTTGTAGGTCAGACTGGATGCTGTTGTGATCTACAGTGTGCACTTTCTTATTCCTTCACATAAGTAATCTGTAATTGCATTGTTTTCTTCATTGTTTAAGAAAAGTTTATTTATTCACTTTAAGTAATTATTTGGCTGGTCTTTTTTTAAATATGTACTATTGTTGTTTATTATCTGGCAAGAGAGCCATCATTAACGACTGTAAGTTAATAAGCTATGGCTCCTGATTTCACTTAGCTAAATCAGTTTGGTCTCCTACTACTGAAAACATTATTGTGCATAATTTTATGTTTGGCTATATCAGGAACAGTAGGTATCTGGTGGTGTCTGGCCATATAAAGAGTGGTGGCAGTACTACCATGCCAGGAAGAAAACTTCTGGGGGAATTGGATATTTTTGCATGCATTCCCTGTGAATTGTGTGAGTGTGTGTAAATAATTGTGAAGTGAAGCTACCATGTGTAAGGGCCACTTGAAAACATTGTGGATCTCAAAGAAAATGATAAGAAGGGGGCCCGGAATACCAGGCCAAAGATCTAGCTCTGTAGGTGACCTGTGCGCAGTCTAGTCTGCATGTGTACATTAAAATATCAGTGCTTATTCCCTTTATGCTCTTGGGCCAGTTTGCATTTTGTGAATTGATTATTGCATTTGACTTGTGTGCGTGTTCTTTCTTTTATTTTAACCTGCTGGTATCAGTGGCCTGACTTGAGAAACCAGATATGATGCCAGCTTGGACCTTGCTTCACAACTGGTTTGCAGTGGCAGGTTTCAAGCCCCATATGTGTAAACTGTTTTTTTTTTCATTTGTGGCAGTGGTTCCATTTATGGATGACATTTTAGTGGCAGTGGTGGGATTCTACCTAGATCTGTGAAGAAGCGTACTTGGATGTACGTGAAAGCGCTTGTTTGATATATACCTCGAATAAATCTTGTTTGTTCATCATCGTGGAGGTCTCCGTTTGCTCTATTTTGTGTAGATCTGTGCCACCTTATTATGACATTTTGGTTGTTCTGGATAGATCAATGCATCACATTTTGGTAGCAGTAGTTGGAATAACACCCCATCTACACCAGCCATCCTTCAAACTGATACACCAGTCAGTGGAATTTTGGTAGCAGTGTGTACTAGTTTTGGTAGCAGTGGGTACTATTGATCTATCACAATAGTTTCTGTAGGTTTCTATAAAAAGGATTGTCTTGTAGATTATTTTAACTCTAGTTTTAGGAGATTTTTAATGTATTTTAACACCTTTATTGAACTATCACTTAAGACATAGGAAAGTACACATTTACATATGTAAAAACATGTTTACTTTATGTAATTATCACCAGTCCAACAGTACATAAATTAATCAGTTCCTGCCTTCCCTTAAACCTCATCCCTTGTCCTCCAAAACATTATTCTTCATGGATTGTTCACACCATTTCCATGTTTTTCTAGGTAATTTGGTCCTACCCTTTTCTAAAGGTCCCGCTTCCAGTTCTTTTTCTATCTCTTACAATATTTACTACTTCAAATATAGTTGATTTAGCCTTTCATTTAAATTTTCTAGTAATTACTTTTTTGACAGCCACGAGCATTAAACTTAACAAGCCCTTATGTCTATGCAGTTCAGATCCTGTATCCCAGCTCAAAAAAGAATTTCCTTAGTTACACCCATTTGCTTGCCTAATATTTATGACAGAGCACTCTGTAAGGAATTTTTAAAGTCTGCCATCTCATTACACTCCCAAAACATATGTACCCAGTTACCTCTTTCTTCCATATCTCAGCACCAACATTTGCCATCTACCTGAGGAAAAATTATTTGTAGTTTACTTGGTGTATTAAAATACCTATGCAAACAGTTCCAAGCAAAAATCCTAAATCTTCTAGACTTTGTTGCATATTTGAGAGCCATACATATGTCTTCTCATTGTTTCCTTATGAATTGCTTATCTTTCTCTTATATTATTTCTGTTGTTTTTGGCACATTCAGTCATTGTCTGATGTTGTCTACTTCTGGTTTGATTTCCTATCCTACTTGCCACCTGAATGATTCTGCTAAACTAAGCAGAGAGGTTGTCTTAGACGTCTTCTCCTTATGTTGTAAAACTTTCACTATGTTTAGATCTGATAAGGTCAGCAGATATGTATGCAGTCCTGTGACTGTAGATCTACACATGTAATCAATTTCGAGAAGGCCCATTCCTCCTTTACAGCTTTTAACCACTTGCAGTTGTGCTTTCAACTCTTCATCTGATGAACTATAAAGTTTTAAGTCATCCACAAAAAGTAAAGGAGAAATCTTTAAGCAAGTTTGTCTCCTGGGAGCTAAATTGTTAACCAAGACCTAACCTGTTAAGTAAACAGCTTAATGGCTTAAGGGCAAGACAAAAAAATGATGACAGTGGCATAGAGCCACCCTGCAATATCCCTCTTTGAATTTCTATCCCTGGGAATAATAATTTTTGCTTTGTTATGGCTTAATTGCAAAGTGGGTTGCCACTATTTTATGGTCACTGTAATGTAATCAATCAATGCAGGATGTATTATATATATATATATATATATATATATATATATATATATATATATATATATATATATAGACACACACACACACACACACACACACACACACACACTGGATATAAAAAGTTTACACGCCCTTGTTAAAATGCCAAGTTTTTGTGATATAAAAAATGAGACCGCAATAAATTATTTCAAAACTTTCCCCACCTTTAATGTGACTTATAACCTATACAATTCAATTGAAAAACAAACAAATCTGTTACGGGGAAAATATAAAAAATAAAAAAGTACAATAAGCTGGTTGCATAAGTGTGCACACCCTTAAACTAATACTTTGTTGAAGCACCTTTTGATTTAATTACAGCATTCAGTCTTCTTGGGTACACACCTGCCATCAATTAAAGAGACTCTGATTAACCCCAAATAGAGTTCAGCTGCCCTAGGCCTGCTACAGCAAAAACCATGGTTCGCAGAGAGCTTACAAAGCATCAAAGGAATCTCATTGTTGAAAGGTACCAGCCAGGAGAAGGATACAAAAAAAATTTCCACAGCATTGGATATACCATGGAACACAGTGAAGACAGTCATCAAAAAGTGGAGAAAATATGGGACAACAGTGACATTGCAAAAAACTGGACATCCCTCCAAAATTGATGAAAAGGTAAGACAAAAACTGGTCAGGGAGGCTGCCAAGAAACCTACAGCAACACTGAAGGAGCTGCAGGAATTTCTGGCAAGTACTGTATTACAAGTGACAACAATCTCCTGTATTCTCCATATGTCTGGGCTATGGCGTAGGGTTACAAGACGGAAGCTTTTTCTTACACAGAAAAACATCCAGGCCCAGCTAAAATTTGCAAAAGGCAAAACAATACATCAAGTCTCCCAAAAGCATGTTGGAAAACGTGTTATGGTCTAATGAGACCAAGGTTTAACTTTTTGGCCACAATTCCAAAATGTATGTTTGGTGCAAAAGCAACACATCTCCTAAAGAACACTATCCCCATGGTGGTGGTAGTATCATGCTTTGAGGTTGCTTTTCTTCAGCTGGAACTGGGGCTTTAGTCAAGGTGGAGGGAATTATGAACAGTTCCAAATACCAGTCACTTTTGGCCCAAGACCTTCAGGCGTTTGCTAGAAAGCTGAAGATGAAGAGGAATTTCACCTTTCAGCATGACAATGACCCCAAGTATACATCCAAATCAACAAAGCAATGGCTTCATCAGAAGAAAATTAAAGTTTTGGAATGGTCCAACCAGAGCCCAGCCTAAATCCAATAGAAAATATGTGGGGTGACCTGAAGAGGGCTGTGCACAAGAGATGCCATCGCAATTTGACAGATTTGGAGCACTTTTGTAAGGAAGAGTGGGCAAATATTGTTAAGTCAAGATGTGCCATGCTGATAGACTCCTACCCAAGAAGACTGAATGCTGTAATTAAATCAAATGGTGCTTCAACAAAGTATTAGTTTAAGGGTGTGCACACTTATGCAACCAGCTTATTGTACATTTTTTATTTATTATATTTTTTCCCCTAACAGATTTGTTTGTTTTTCAATTGAATTGTACAGGTTATAGGTCACATTAAAGATGGGAAAAGTTTTGAAATGATTTATTGTGGTCCCATTTTTTTATATCACAAGAACCTGGCATTTTAAAAGGGGTGTGTAAACTTTTTATCCACTGTGTGTGTATGTATATATATATATATATATATATATATATATATATATATATATATATATATATGTAAGCCTTTTATCCATGAATGTGAGAAACTGTCAAGTGCTTTTCTTGTAATCTATCCATGCCACACTTAGATTCTTCCCCTTTTTACAATTCTTCATAAAGACATTGTTTGGCAACAAATGATTCTTTGTTCCATATGTTTTTTTTTGTATCCTTATGTTTACTATTGCCATGATTAAGTTTTCTCCTAAATGACTATAAACTCTGTCTGCATCAGTTTCAGTATGTAGTTTGTACATCATCAGAAGGCAAGTTATTAGTGTATAGTTTTAGGATGGCTAACAGGTTCACTCTTGCAGAGGAGTATCATTGATTCTTGCTGTTAACCAGGTTAGTGTCTGGATGTGCATATAAGCAGTTCTTACTCAGGGCGAAAGTGTTATGTAAAGATGTTATGATACTTTTAGTTAGAAGTTAGGCACTGCATCTTGCCCTGGGGTTTTCCATTTAGGAGCTTTTCCTAATTTTGTTTTAGTTTCTCTGGCAGTTATTTCATCCCATTTCATATCCTATACATTTGAACTCCTTACTATTTTTTTTTATGTTTCTAATGTTTCTATCCATTCAGCATCTTTTTGGTGTTCTACAGGGACTCCATGAATATTTCTCTTTAGCTCTTCTTTTTTTGGTAGTGTTTCTATTCCTTTTGCTTTGTTTCACAGTTCTCAGTAAAACTTTTTTGGTTCATCAATTAATTTCTTATTTTGTACTTTTCGTTTATATTATCTGCATATCTTCTACGTTTTTCTGCCTGTGCTTATATCCTTAGTTTATTTACTATTTACAATAGTGTGTGATAAATCCTTGTCTGATCTTTTACTGTGCTTTGCTTTTATCAAATTTGTCTTTCTAATTACTTTTGTTGACCTTATTCCCTCTTCTATAGTCTTCTAACAGTAACAGTTCTTGACTTAACTGGTTTATATTTTTCTCTTTTCTATGCTTTCATGATGACATTTTATTTCTTCCCTTCCTTTCCCATATTGATTTGTATTTTTGTAATAAAAATGTATCTGTTATCAATGTCGCTACAAAGCAATATATTCTTTTTGCTTTTTGCTTCTGTTATATCACATAAGTTTCTGTTAATAGTCTTGATTACTGTGTTCTTCTGTTTTATCAGACTTCTAACAATTTGGGTCTTATTTACTTTCTGTAATCTATTTCTTTTTTGGTTTTAATATGTCTGTCCCTCTCTATTAAATTGATAACTCCTCCCTTAGATCATTTTCTTCTAACTGAGGGCACATTCATTTCTGTTTGTTTTCTGCAGGCATTCTACAGAAAGTTCCAGAACATCTTCTTGTGAGATATACTCTTCAGCTGCATTCTGAGTCATCTGTTGCTCCTTAATATGGGAGCTCATTGGCTCTTCACTCCATAGCATTGCCACTGTTTCCAGCTCCTTCCCCTGCTGTGCAACTCCAACTGAACTTTTATACTGGTTTTCCACTAAAGAATTCAGAGCATCATCTTGTGGCAAGTGATCAAATGCTTCCCATACCACCTGTTTCTCCTTAATTTGGGGGCACATTGTTCCATCATGCTGTGACATTATCTGAGATAGATTTTCTACACTAAATCCTTCACTTCACAGGTAATCCATAACTTCAGTGTCTATGTCTTTATTTTCTGAATTAATAATCCTGTTTTCTACTTCCCCCTTTGTTTTCTTATTTTTTTTTTTGTGTAAAGTGCCTTTGCTTGTATTTCTCTTCAAATATCTTTGGTGCTGATTTTTTATCTTGATTAGTTTTGCTTCCTCCTTTGCATAAATATTCTACCATAACAAACCTCTTTTTCTTTCTCCGTCCACATTCCTCCTTCAGATGTCTTCTAATCCACTTGTTTCTTCTTAATTTGGGGACTTTTTGTTCCATAATGTTGTTACATAACCTGTGTTAGACATCTGACACTAAAATCCTTCTTCACATTGCAGGTATTCCAAAACTTCAGTTTCTATTTGTTTAATTTCTGCCTTACTAATGTTAGGTTCTACTTTCCCCTTTTGTGTTCTTTTTTTTTTTGTTTGTTTTGTATTGTGAAATTTTACATAGCTGGGTACCTGTGTCTGTATTTCTCTTCAAATATCATTGGAGCTGCTTTTTCAGTATTGATTAGTTTCATTTTCTCCTTTGCATAAATATTGCACCATATCATATCTTATTTTCTTTCTCATGTCCATGTTTCCTTTTCATACCTTTCAAAAATCTCAGGGTTTTGTTCTTTATATGTTCACACTTCCTCTGTTGCTTCTTTTTCCAGGCACCTCAAACTTTCTTTGTCTATGTACAATTTTCATGGATCTGTTGTATTAATGAATGCAAATTTGCGTTTGAAGCTTGTAACGGTTTTTCTTGTGCAAGTATTTTTCTTTCCTCTAATTTTTCTCTTAATCCTTGTGAATATCTTCAATCTGGAAATTCTCGGATTCTTGCATTCTAGCAACAATACATAATTTCTTCCTTATACTCAATAGTCCACTCTATCATCTTTATGGCTGTTTTTTGGCCTGTCAGTTTTTGTGTTTTTTGTGGACTACAACTTCCTTCTACAACAGTGGTCCATCTTCCCCCTGAGCCAGGCCTAACCCTATTGTAGGAATGTTTGTGTGTCTTGAGGAGTCTACATTGCCATTTTTTTCCAGTCTTTACACTATTGTGCACACCAGGATTTAGGCATTTCTTTATCCTGGGACTTGTGAACCCAGCTGTATTTTTTTTATTTTTAAAATACTTCTCTCCGTGATACATGCTACATAAGATGCAGTCTATTTATCAGTGTTGTCTTGGTGAGACTTTGTGAAAACAGGGACCACCACCTGAAGATGCTCACCAAGACTTGAGGATGACTTCATTTCCAGCAAAATGCTCTAATTTTCTTGCTGATTTCATCATCTGTTCATTAGGAGTTATTCTCCTTGAGGATTTGCATCCAAAATCCCACTCTCATTATTTCTTGAAATTCCCCTCTGCTTCATCATCATCCCTTTCCACAATTACAGCTTTCTGCCTGTGTTGTGCATATGAACCTTAACTGTGTAGCTCTAAAATATCCCTTCAAATCAGGTAATACTAAGCCACCCTGTTCTATTGGAAGAATAAGCTTATGCAACTTGACCCTTGCCCTCTTCCCCTCCAAGATAAAATCCTTCAACTTATTAACTGCTATCTACAACTTCTCCTATAGTTGATAAAAGTATGCCTGACCTGTATATAAAACTAAAGGGACTAAAAATATTTTAACTGCTTGATTCTTGCTATCCATATCCATAAACAAGGTCTTACAGCTTCTCAGTCCCTGCATCATCCCCTGCCCAGTCTCTTCCCACACATTCCCAGCCACCACAATGGAATCCCCTACAACCCATGCTCCCAAATAGTTCTGCCCACCAACTCCCCATAAATATAGGCACCACCAAACCAATTCAAGCATGGGCACACAGTCCATAGCCATAGCACCTGTTCTAGCATGGGTACTACATCCCCAAAAGACCCCGATCCAGCCCAGGATGCTCCAAAACACTAAGATATTCTCCCTGGCGCTAACTGGCACAAAACAACATAATCCACAAACACAGCCAACCCTTCTAACCACCACACCAACTACATCCCTGAATCACTGAGTCATCCACCCTCCCTGTCAATAGCGCCAAATGCAGTGCAAACAACAAAGGTAAATGAGATTCTTAAAGTATTTTTTTAAGCAAACTGATACAGTTTTGGTATTATTTTGGTAGGCTAGTGTGGAGTATGTTGGTGGTGTTACTTTTTGTTTTTGTTTTTTTTTTAAGTTGGTTTAATTTTATTAAAAATGGACTCCTGAAACCAGAGTTATAGTGAGCAGATTAAGAATCGTTTGGATGCTAACAGTTCACCCCTGTCCATATTTCAGTGCAGCTTGTATGTATGGATGAGAAATAGAAACTTTACCCCAGAACTGCCCCCTGTACTACTAATGGACAGAGGTAACACCTAAATCCCATGTATGGGTCCTCTCAAAGTATCTATAATATGATCCCAGTTATTCTCATTAGGGGTAAAATATAATTGTCAAATATAGGATGGTTAAGGCCAACCTCTAATCAAATGCGATAGGTTAATTTGAGTATAAAAAAGGAAATTGGGTAGGCTTAAAGTGGCACACAAGGGCAGCTAGCTCATTACTTATATATGAACCTATGAACCTATGAGAAATTTGGTGCAATTAATATACACAAAATAATCTCTTTTGTTTTGCATTAATAAAGGTAGCATTATCTTATTACTGCCAAGAAACATTTATCTCCTGGACTAGAAGATGGATAAGAGTACTGTTCTGGAGCTTTTTTTACTATATAAAGAAAAATCTTGTCGAAGGAATCAGTTATAGACAAAGTGATTGCAGTTTAACTTACATTCTACATTTTTCACTGAAACAGTGATTATTGTAAAGCTAATAAAGCAGTACCTGATTTTAAAGTATAATAATTTTCTACCAAGATCTGTGGAAAACAAGCCCGGGATTACAGTAAATCCTGTAAAGGTAAACATTTCAGACATATTAGTCAAGATACATAAGTTAAGGTCATTTGTCCAGAGGGCGATAGTAGGACTGTTTGATAACCATACTAGCATGGGTACATAAATGTAGGGGTCAAAAGTGTGAAAATATGCTGTAACAGTTAATTCTTTTACATACAAATTAAGAAATACATTTCAGCCACAAATCTCATTTCACTACTTACCTTTTTTCTTTTGCATATCTAGCCTGTTCTGTGTGGGCTGCAGCAGTAGGATGTTTAACAAAAGAATACTTTAATACACAAGACCTGTTCTGAATAGTAAATGGTTTTATGGTTTTTGAGCTCTTTAGGGCTACTTATAATGATAAATTATACATTTATTTGTTGTAAAAGTACTCTACAGTTAAAACATAAAGGGAACAATGAATTGAGTTTTATTAAGGTGCAGCTGTGAGGTTATGAGATATTTTTTGTTTGTTAATTCAGTTGTTTGTTTGCTTGCTTTGATTATGATAAACCTTTTAAGGTGAAAACACTTTGAGATCTAAATTTGAGCTGCTAATCTCTCACTTTCCCTACACACAACAAAGTTATATGTAAATGTGTAAGTGTGTTATATACATAATTCTTAGTTAAGTTAGATATTCCTTTGAATATGTTCAGGAAATGAATTTATATTATTTTGATAATGAATTATTGTTCATAGGTTCATAGGCTGGTACTAGGCTATCGGCTCTAGGGCCTATACAAGCCTATCCATAACAATTCTCTGGATATTTCTTCCCACAATATTTACTTCCCTGGACCCCTGTCTGTCAGGGTGGCTGATGTGATCCCTGGGGTGAATTTCCTATCTCCCATCCAATCATCAAGGTTCCTTTTGAAGACAGCCAAGGAGGTGCTCTGCTTGACATGTATGAGCAGTCTATTCCAGAGTATGGGGAGCCTCTGGGTCAGGAACCTATCCCTCCAGCATGTTTGGTTCATTGTGATGACAAGGTTTAGATCCCTGAGGGATTGGGATTTCTTTAAGTGGAGCATGTCCAGCAGCTCAGGGTTTGACATGGCCTTGTATGTTAAGCAGAGATCGCCTCTGAGTAGACGATATGCCACAGAGTATAGCTGGAGTTTTTTTAGACAGTCAACATAGGACATCTCTTTTAGGCCTGTGATTCTTTTAGTGAGGTATCTCTGTGGCCTTTCCAGCTGTTGCACATGTCCTGTGAGGTACATACCAAATGGGGCATTGTACTCTATAATGGGTCTAATGAGGGATAAATACAGTGGGGCAATGACCTCCTTTTTTCTGGATGAAAAGCCCTTAGTGATGAGGTGAGCCACATAGAATGATTTCCTGACTGTTGTGGCGATGTGTTTATCAAAGGTGAGACCACGGTCCACCTGTGTTCCTAAGTCTGTCATCACACTTTCGGTGTTTAGTGTACTGCCACCTATGTGGTAATTCATGGGTACGTGGTTTTTCCCAAAGGGAATAACTGTACATTTCTTGGTATTAAGCTTGAGCCCATGGCTCTGGCACCAAGCATCTGTTTCTATAAGGCCCTTTTGTAGAATATCCACATCATTTGGGGATTCAATAATGGCTCCCAGTTTGCAGTCATCTGCAAACTTTGTTAGCCAGAGTCCCTTAGTGTTGGCCTGTACTTCAGAGAAGTAGATGCCAAACAAGAGCTGTCCCAGGACTGAACCCTGAAATACTCCACTTGTCACTTGTCTGGAGCTGGATTTGGAGTCAGCTACTTTACAGTCTGGGCTCTGTCAGTAAACCAGTTGGCAACCCATCGAGTGACGTAGGGATTTATGCCCAGCTTAGTAAGTTTATCTATGATTCCAGAGTGGGGGATAGTGTCGAAGGCCTTGGCAAGTTCCAGATAGGCTGTGTGGACCGCCTTACTCTCATCCACAGCTCTGGAGACTGATTCAAAGAAGTCAATCAGATTCAGGAGACAAGATCGGCCCTTCACAAACCCAAACTGGGTGGAGTCCAGTGTTTGAAGGTTGCCAATGTCTTTGTTTATAAGTTCCATGATAATGCGTTCCATGCCCTTGCAGATCAGGCTCATCAGACTGATGGGATGGTAGTTCCCAGGATCCAAGGTGGATCCCCCCCCCCTTGTGGAGTGGGATAACTGTAGCTGTGCGCCACTCAGTGGGCACAAAGCCTGAGGTGAGGTTATGAATAAACATGACACTTAGGTGAGGTGCCAGTTCATTTTGTAGTTCATGTAATACATAGCCTGGGATGTCATCTGGTCCCATGGATGCTGTATTCGTAGCTTTGGAGAGTGTGGTTTCTACCTGTGTGGCCATGATTATCGGAATCTGGCAATCTTTTGGTATTGAGATGAGTCCTTTAGGGGGTGATAGGGGGGTGAAGTTGGCACTAAATCAATCTGCCAGGATATTGGCAATATCCTTGGGATCAGTATATTTAATGCCATTCTGTTGTAGCTCAGAGCATATCTGAGCATTGCCATTTAGATTCATGACATAACTATAGAATGCCTTGTGGTTGTCTATGGAATCTTTGGCAATTTTATTTTCGTAACTAGCTTTGGAGGATTTTTTATTTTGTTTAATTATTTTTATATATTTTTTATTTTGTTTGAGTATTTGGGTTTTCCATAAACTACCTTTTTAAGCTGAGGAGCAATAGGATTCAGGATAGGTATCTTGAGTACTTTACTGGACCCTTAATGGCTTTATAGGGCATGATCCCACTTGGTTCAGTTAATCTATCCTACCCCTATGCAGACTTCCTAGGATAGCCTGGGAGACAGTTGCCCTGCTCAATTTAACTTTTTGGGCTTCATACATCTTGTCAAAGAAACATAGTTGCAGACATGCTGAACAGGACAAAGGCAGACCCTCACAAATAGAAACTTCACCTAGTGGCCTTCTAATAATTGATCCATTTCTGGGGAGCACCACAAAGAAAGCTGTTCACCTCAGTTGAACAAGCTCTGGTCTAGAAACTCCCTCAAGTAGGACTGAAAGATGGATGCCTTTTCATTCCCCCTGGAAAGGAATATACCTATATGCTTTTCCACCCTTTCCACTAAGGTCTTTCCACAGATGTCTTCTAAAGATCTAGAAGGACTTACCAAAGATTATAGTGATAACCCCCTTGTTGTCAGAACAACAATGGATTGCTCTTCTCTTTAATCTGGTCAAGAGTAATTACCACAAGCTACCATATAGCGTGGATCTACTCATTAAAAACAAGGGGTGTTTCATACACCCTAGTCTGGAAACTTTACATCTGATTGCCTGGATGATAGAGTTTTGATTCGTTGTAGGCACTTGTTTTCTAATGAGGTGCATCAGGTGTTAAAGAAGGCTAAAAGACCTTCTACTAGAAAGTTGTACATGTTTAAATAGAAAAGATTTTCAAGTTGGTGCTATTCTAAGAACCGGGATCCTATTAAAGCCCAGTTGCTTCTAGTATTAGATTATTAGTTTGAGTTACTGTCTTCCCACCTGGCATACTCTTTCATCAAGATTCAGTTGTCAGCAATCTACTTCTCTGCCCTTAGATCCCCCTTTCTTCCTGTCCTCAGATTAAACAGTTTTTGAAAGGGGTCTGACAATAGCTGACTTGTCTTTGGGATCTCAGTTTTGTGCTTGAAACGCTTAACCATTGAACCAGCTCATAAAACCAAATTATGGTTCGCGCCATGAAGGGCTGTTCTCGTTGCTGCCCTGATATCTGCTGAAAACATTTCTGAGTTGCAATCTCTTATGGTGAGCCAATAAGAACAAATCCTAAAGTAGTCTTAGAGCTTTCTTTGATTGAATCCATTAATCTCCCAGTTTTTTTATCCAGAACTGAAGAATGGGGGAGAGAGGGCTTGCATACTCTGGATGACCACAGACAGCTCAGATACTACAAGAAAAAGACAAAACTCTTCGGGAAAGTGAACAGCTATTTGTTTTCTCCAAAAGTAAGAAAAAAGAATAACCAGTTTACAAACAGACTATCTCATAATGGTTGTCGCAGGCTGTTTGCTTCTGTTATGCTCACCATGACAAACCACTTCCAGGCAATGTCAAATCCCATTCTACTAGAGCATTGGCATCTTCAGTGGCTTTTTGGAAAGGGGTATCAGCTACTTATTCCTCAATGTATACTTTTACCAAGGATTACAAATTATACTTTTTTTCTAGGTCCATAGCTAGTTTTGTGAGAAACATTCTTCAGGGTTTGTTGGATTCTTGATTAAATCCCTCCTCCCTGTTCTGGTTAGCTATGGTAATCTATCCATTTTGCTTTGGCTACTGCAACAGTGATCATTATGATGAACATAGTACAGTTGTGTAAGTAAAACTTACCATAACAGTAGGTGTTCTAATAGATCATTGATACAGGACTAACCCCTCCCTCCACCCCCATGTTTATCTTTATTTGTGCTGTCAGGATGAGAATATGTATGTATATGTATTACCTCTTTGCCATCCTTGTGAATAAATGCAAACAATGGTCATCTGTTGTGGCAATTATTAGGATACATGTTTCAGGGCTCTAGCCTCTTTTCTTGAGACAAGAAAGTTCTTAAGGTGTTGGGGCTCTTGCTGGTCCATTTAAATGACTCTCCTCAAGCCTGTCTGTCGTTAGAGTGAGTGAATGGTGCCCTAAAGCTTTGAGTAACTGGTCTGTGGTCATGTCCTGGGGAGGATATAATCCACTAAGCTTTGGCTACTGTAACAGTGATCTATAAGATTATCTACATAGCTACAGAGTTTGTTATGGTAACTTTTACTTAAAATAACTGTACTTTTGTAGTCAATAAATTATACTTACTGACATCTGTGCATGTAATGTTAGATGTTGCTCTTATGTCAATGATTTGGTTTTATCATTCTTTTATCTTTTGAAGGTTTTATGTAATACCATTGAAAATCTGATACCTCCAAAATGGAATTAACTGAATAATAACAATAATTTGCATGGTATTGCATGGGTTCATAGATTAGCACTAGGCTAACTGCCCTTCTGGGTCATTATAAGCCTAGCCAATTACTGCATGTGAAAATCAAACCCTTAACTTTATTTATTTGCAAGTACACTAGCCAGTTGTTATCCTACTTTCAGACATTTCCCAAAATGTAACAAAGCATGCACAGTTGCAATGTATTTTATTAAGGTGTTGTGGTAAGGAAAAAACATCAGACATTACAAGTTATTTGAAAAAAAACAGTTATTAAGTATACACTGCATTCAGTTTTACACATTAAATATAACTGAGCACTGAAGAGAAGGACTGTATTGGTGAACATCACATTTTGGAAAAGGAAAGGTTTTTAAGATGGTAGAGTATATATATTCATATGGACTTATGAGAAGCGTAGCATATCTGACAACTTCAGGGTTTGGAGCAGTACTTTTTAAGCAGCTATATAAAAGAAAGATAGAAAAAGACATTATACAATTTGCCTGGTTAATTGCTAAAAAGACTAAAGGAAAGAATAATTTCATAATTCAGTGCTTCTGGCTTTGTCCTTTATTGAGCAAGGACACTTGCTAGCACAACAGTAACAGAACAAAAAGAAAAGAACATACTCTATAGAATACTTAAAAAAGTGCAAAGTTATTTTTTCTTGTTTTGAAATGTGATGGAAAATACTTTGGAAAATCAGCAAGATGTAGTCTGAGGCAATCACAGCTGATTTATGAAGTAAATATACCACAGACACTATTGCAGAAGAAATAGTCATTGTGTTGTTTAATGACAAACTTGAGATTTTATAGTTTCACAAAGAGGAGCAGAAACATACCTCTCAACTTCCTAACAGAAGAAATCTGGACAAAACTTTAAATAATGCGGGACAATGCCCAAAACTAGGGACATATTTTAAATATTGCTCTTATAAATTTAGACTGTTGTTAGAATGACAGAATTTGTGTTAGCTTGCATTTTCTGAAGGATATGAAGCCTGAAACTCAAATATGTGAATATGTGTCATTGTATAGTGACTTCAATCCACTGCAGTTTGCCAGAGAAATACAAATTTTAAGAGGAGCAGACCAGAAATATGAGGTAAGAATATAGACATTCTACAGAAATCTGTACAGTTCAGAGGTATGAAATAATAATACAATAAAACAGATGAATACAGAATTATATTACAAAGTTGTGTGTGTGTGTGTGTGTGTGTGTGTGTGTGTGTGTGTGTGTGTGTGTGTGTGTGTGTGTGTGTGTGTGTGTGTCTTTAACATTTCCATTTAAAACCAAACAGAAAAAATAAGCAGCACATAAGTAGGCTTCATTCTTACAAACGGGTAGGGACTCATTGCACACTGACTGGACTATTAAAGCAATGTTAAAGCATAAATGGATGATGGAACAAAACGGATGTGAAAACGTAATCATCTCAAAGTATGTAAGGGACCATCTGGAACATGTTTTTGACATTATTAATAACAAAATGTTGTTGTTCCTTAACCCGTCAAGCTTTTGTTGCACGACCCAAATGACAAAGCTGCAGGAACTGTGTCAGCAGTTTTAGAAATCTTTCAGTTGTAAAGTAAAAAAAGCATTTCACTGAAAGTTGTGGAAAAGAGACAGGTATAAAATGTCTGCAGGCTGGATTGCTTTTTTATCAATTTGCTATTCAGAAATGCAGTCAGCCATTTTGTCAAGGAGGAATGATACATTTGCATGAACATTTAATAGTGTATTGTTCACAAACAATAATTTTGCATAGTGCTGAAGACAATCTAGGAAAAAGAAGCAAAATCTATTTTGAAATTAAAACTGTATTTGGACAGATATGAAAAATAATACTTATGAGATTTATAAAAAGTTATAAAATATGTATTATAAGTTTAAGTAGATATTTTTAACTGTAAAAAGCATGAGTCTATGGCGACCAAAGAAACTGCAGTGTTCCAACTGTGGCAGTTTTTAGTTTGTGCCTGGCCCCCAACAATTGGCAGCATACCATTTTATGATTTTTGCATCAAGAGTATACACGACAAAGGTGTTCACTTTGAGTGTGGCTAGTGATTTCCTAAAGCAGGAGAGAATAATATCAAGCTGGGGTTGTAAATAACCATTCTACCTTGAGGTTAAAAAAACAGTAAATGCATTTTGAAAACCTCAGTACAAATTATTGCATTGTGTTCAACCAAATGATGTGTTAGACATTATAGCAGGTACAGATGAAATAAGTGGGTACTGTCTTCCCACGTACTAATTTCAATAAATTATATATTGTATAATGTATGTTTTTTTTTTTTACCAAAGTCTAGTTTTAGTGGAGTATATATTATGGGACAATTCACTGAATGTACAGTTTGCCTTAGTGTTAGATGAGGAGCAAATGAATAAGATTCCAGCAACAAAAATCAATTACAGGTTACTAGAGCCAATAACACTGCTGGAGAAGTACTATTCTCCAGCGCTATAGCCAAATTATGGAACACCCCCCCCCACAATAACCTCTCTACCATAATTTGTGGAGCTTTTCTCCCCGGGCCTCCGCTGAAAATGGACCTGCGTCCAGTCGGACATTCTAGGTCAACAAATGTAAATAAATAAATAATTCCAAATGACGTCTGCTAATCATGTGTATTCATAACTAGAATTACAAGTTTTGCACATATTATTTACCACAGTATTGACAGATTGATTTCAAGCCGCAACTATTGCTGTTTCAAAGTGTACATATTTCTTAGTTTCTCTCTACAAGACTTCTACAGGACGTAACGTCTAGCAAGTGTTGGAATTAAATACATATTAGAGCCTGTTGAGTTTTATGAATATTCGTAGTAACCTTGTATAAGGTGAAAATGAAATATGGGTCAGTAATAGCATGTTGTCTTGATGGTTACAGTTTCTACCTGATAGTTGCAGTTTATAGGTTAAGTACTAGGCTAGTTGTCCATGTGGACCATTTTAAGCCTAGCCAATTTCCCTTGGTGAGAATTAAACCCTGTACCTCTTGACGTGAGGTAAACACCTTAATTACTATGCTGACCCCCAACAAATTATCAGTGAAGTGGATCTGAATTATACATCAGCGGTCTAAGCTCATTACAGTTACACCTTGTGCCACAAAGAAAGCATGGACTTGTTACTGGTTATGAGGAAGTGTTTTTTGTTTTGTTTTTTTTTTCAATTAATTTTCAGCTGCGGTAAATACACACTTGTGTAATCCACAAGATGGCCCTCAAAAAATTAACAAGGTGCTCCTAAATGAAATCATAGTAGATACAAAAATGACAAGCTCCATACTAAAAGTCTAGGAAAAGCTGAAAGAGGCATTCCTTAAACCCAGACCCAGAAAATATGAATTTCAGCCTTTCTACCCCCACCACTGATTTCTAGAGTACAACAAGATCATTTCATTAATTTTTTTGTACACCCAGTGCTCTCTTCCCAGCATTGGCCTACCATACCTTAACTACTCATTGTATAGAGTGTTTGCATTCTTTCTATGTTCACATGTATTTCCTTCAGGTATCTCAGTTTCCTTCCTCCTCCTCCCAAAAAATGCTAATTACAGTTATCTGCTGCTAAGGTTCAGAAAAGGATTCAGTATGGACTAGTTCATGATATTCTGTCAACAAACAAAACTCATTGTGCACATGTGATTTATACTGTATCTATTATATGGCAAAATTTAGTACTCTGTTGTTTCAGATGTGTATTACAAATCCCAAACTGACAAATATTATAAATGTACAATAGTCTCCTATATTACTTTGTGGCATAATACTGCCACTTTTTTAATTTCTCCAAATCTTGTGGGTTTCTAATACCTTGATGGGAATGGACCCCATTCCTAAGTCAAAGTACAATTAAAGTTCATGAAATTAGTATATTGTTTGATGTCAGCCAAAAGTGCTCTTTGCAGCACCTACAATGTGCTCAGTAATGACTCCTTCTACAATTTGTATGGAGTTACATGTATTGGTAGCATATCTAAATATGATTGTAGACTCTTTTTATAAGACCCATTGCTCCTACTACTATTGGAACTATCTGAGTATCTTTCTTCCACATTGCTCTCATTTCTGCACATCCTGATATTTTATAACTTTGTGTATCTCTGTACACAGGACACTATAGTCACTGGCTGTGGCCATTTCAATGATCAATGCTACTTTTGTCTTCTTTTCTTGGACCACTATATCAGTATACAGTCCTTCTGCCATTAGTATGTCACAACCAGCAACGAGGTGTGCGACTGTTTCCAATTCTGTTTTGCAAAACCTATATTTGTCTGTTTCTCCCACATGTTCAGTGGACTTTGTAAACCAACGTGTATGTACCCCACTATCTTGTGCCGCCAATATTAACCTTTCATCTCTTGGTTTAAATTCACCTCTCCTTAAATATTCATATGTTCTTTTCTGATCAACATGAGGTTCTTCCAGAAGTTTTCTATACTTGCAACTATATTTATGCATTTTCCACATTTCTTGCCTTCTCATCTGGTCCCACACCTTATACTTTTTCTTTTATTTTTTGGCACATTCAGTTGCTGCCTGATTTTTATCTACTTCTGGTTTGATTTCCATTCCTGCTTGATGCCGATATGCTTCTGCTAGATTAAGCAGAGGAGTCATCTTAGATTTATTCTCCTCATATTTCAAAACTTTCACTATGTTTGGGTCTTGTGAGGTCAGCAGATATCTGTGAAGTCCCACAATTGCAGATCTATACATGTAATCAATTTCAAGGAGGCCCATCCCTCCTTCAGAAGGGGAAATATATAATCTTGGTATGCACTGATTTTTATAAATCATTTGGTGAGCATGAAGCATCCTCCTTGTTTTCCTGTCTAATCTATCGAACATGTTTTGGGGCCAGTCAATCACTTGATTTATAGCTTGGATTTTGTTCCTAGATGTCAGTGCTGTTTTCAGGATTAATTTAAGTCTTTTGAAATATTCCTTACTAAGTTTTATTCACATTTGTTTGTGTTTTATTGTTGATCCTTCATCAATTCCCAAATATTTATACACTCCTTCTGGTCAAGTTCTTTTATTTCACATTCTTGTCCCAAACTGATGTTTTCCTGGTGTTGTAGTTTTCCTGCTTTAAAGGTTGCTTTTGCACATTTATCAAGACTAAATGGCATTCCTATATCATCTGAAAAAGTTTTGACAACTTGCAGTTGTGCTTTCAGTTCCTCATCTGATGAGCTATACAGTTTTAAATCATCAACAAAGACAAGATGAGAAGTCTTTATACTTTGTTTTTTTCTAGGAGACAAATTATAGCTATTAAGTAGACAGCTTAACTGGTTAAGGGCAAGGCAGAATAGCAGCGGTGACAGAGTCATCCTGGAATATCCCTCTTTGAATTTTTATCCATGGAGTAATAATTTGTCCTTTATCATGGCTTACTTGCAAAGTGGTCTGCCACTGTTTCATGGTCACTGTAATGTAGTCAATCAGTGTAGGATGCATCTTATACATTTTTAAGCACACTTTTATCTATGAATGTGGGATACTATCAAGTGCTTTTTTGTAGTCAATCCATGCCATACTTAGATTTTTCCCCTTTTTACAGTTCTCCACTATGACTTTATTTAACAACAAATGATCCTTTGTTCCATATGACTTTCTTTTATTGCCCTTTTGTTCTACTGCCATAATTAAGTTTTCTTATAAATGACTATAAACTCTGTCGGCATCAATTCCCTTGTATAGTTGATGCATCATCTGAAGACAAGTTATTGGTCTATAATTTTTAGGGTAGCTTGCAGGTTCACTCTTAAGTAGGACCATTGCTTTTCTTGTTGTTAGCCAGGTTGGTGACTGTTTGGGGTGCATATACAAATAGTTCTTACTCATGGCTAAATCTTCGTGCAAAGATGTTAATACTTTTAGCCAAAAGTTAGGTACTGCATCTGGGTCTGGGTTTTTACAATTAGAGGCTTTTCTTAACTTTATTTCAATCTCTTTAGCTGTTACTTAATCCCATTTCATATCTTGTACCTTTAAACTTCTTATTCTTTCTTTGATTATCCATTTTGCATCTTTGTTATGTTTCACAGGATCTTCATAGATATTTCTCCAAAATGTATCTATTTCTTCTTTTTTTTGCAGTCTTTCAATTCCTCTTATCTTGTTTCCCAATTCTCTATAAAACTTTTTTGGGTCATAAATAAATTGCTTGTTTTGTACATTTTCTTTATATTTATATTTGTATCTTTTAAGTTTTTCCTCCTGTACTGAAATTCTTAGTTTATTTGCGATAATGCATGATAGATCCTGGTGTGTTCTAATACTGCGCATTGCTTTTATCACATCTATCTTTCTCAATATTTTTGATGATCTGTTCCCTCTTCTGTAGTCTTCTAATGGTGACACTCCTTGTCTTAATTGCTTCATAGTTTTCTCTATTCGATATTTCCTTGATGGTATTCAATTTCTCCCCTTCCTTTCCCTCACTACCCTGTTTTCTTGCGGTGGAACTTTATCAGTTATTAATTTAGCTGCACAGTCATATATCCTGTTTACTTCTGTATCGCATGGATCTCTATGAACAGTACTAATTACTGTGTTCATTTGTTTTATCAGACTTCTGACTTTTTGGGTTTTATTAACCTTCTGCAGTCTATTTCTTTCACTGATCTTGATATATCTATGTCTATTAAATCAAGCAACTCTTCTCTTAGCTCGTTTTCTTCCAAACTGAGGGCACATCCCTTGTTTTCCATTTCCTGTGGGCATTCTATAGAAGGTTCTATAGCATCATCCTGTGGCACATTCTCTTCAATTTCATCCTGTGCCATCCATTGCTCTGTCATATGGGAACTCACTAACCTATTACTCCTCAACATTGACTGCATCAAAGTTTCCACAGTTTCCTGTTCGTTCCCTTGCTGTCTAGCTTCAAGTGGACATTTATACTGGTTTCCTGTTGGATGCTCCAAATTATCTTCATATGGTGCCTGACCAATTGCTTCCTGTTCCACTGGTTTCCCCTTAATTTGGATATCCATTGCTCTATCCTGTTGTGGTGTTTTCTGAATTAGATTTTCTACACTGGATCCTACTGAACTACCACAGTGTATGTAAAAGTATGATTGTGCAGCTATCCCTTACCTGTACGTGAATAAATTTCAAGATGTCCAAATCTTGCTACATATCTTGTTTGTGGCTGAAAAGAGTCTGTCTGAATCAGGACACATATCTGATTAAGAAACAACTAGACAAGTATACATAAATAGAAAACAAACAATCCAAAATGCATACAAAAGTCAAAGCTCTGAAAGTATTAAAACACAATAAATAAAAATGCAGCATTGAATAAACAAATCAAAACTTTTTGTCTACAGTGACAGCTTTCATCTTCTTAGGTTCCAAGACTTGTTCAAACTGTATGGGACCAGCACATATAGACTATGGAATCAGACCAGCCCTTGTAACTCTCATAATTCAGATTTCAAACCAACGAATGACAATTCAGGCACATTAGATCACAAACAATTGACTGAATTTTTGAATCTGTTGATATTAGTATTGCATGCTACTGCCTTTTATCAAACATTTGTTATTTTTAGCATCCTTTAGCCTCGCTGAATACATGTGATGTGTACAGCAGGATTTGCCATCTCTGCTCCTCCACTTCCAGAAGGTTGTTCAAGTCCCCTTCTTTTTTGTCTTCTTCCAACAACAGAGGAGGTTCTTCCTGGAAGTGAAGGAGCTCACATGGAAAATCTTCCTGAATACCTATTTATTTATTTATTTGTTTGTTTGTTTATGTCTTTGTTTACCAGGAAAGTCCGACTGGGTAATACCCATTTTCAGCGGAGGCCCGAGGAAAAAAGCTCCATTTGCTTACATTGCATTATATTACGTTCTAGTTAAACACAGAGTAGTTACATTTATATTTAAATTTATACACAAACAGTAGTTACATGTATACATTCTAAAATTTTACAGAGGTGGAAGTTACTAAAGAGAAAGCCACGTGCAATTTAGTGGATTGTACAGGCAGCAGTTATATATAAAATTTGCATTGTCATTCCAGTGAGAGGTTGAGTGCATTCTCTTTAAGGAGAGTATTTGGTGAGTATCACACAGCGAGCACAAATTCTATCTGGTGATGAGCATGTGCAGGACCAGGACTGGTTAAGATGTTGCTTAAGCAGTGGTTTAAAACTATTGAGTTTGTTGAAGTGTTTTATTTGTGTGGGGATACTATTCCAAAGTTTAGCAATGCATTGGGAGTAGAGCAACATTATACCTCTCAACTGTACGGATTTTCACAGAATGTCCAGATTTTTGCCTCATATTTTTGGTGTGCTCCTCCTAAAATCTGTACCTTTCTGGCAAATAGCTGAGGATTGAAGTCATTAAAAAATAACAAATATTTGAGTTTAGGATTCCACATCCTTCAAAAAATTAATGCTAATTCAAAACCTATCATTCTATCAATGTTCTAAGTTTGTAAGAGCAATATTTAAAGTCTGTCCCTATTTGCCCCCCCCCCCCCCCATCATTTTAGGCTTTGTCCAGATGTTTTGCTCTTAGAGGTTGAGGGGTATGAGCAACATTATTTGACTTATTTGTGAATATGTTAATTAGTTGTTAGCTAGCTATGTTGTTCAAGCCAGTTTAATTGCTTTAAGCTATGACAATGCTGGGCCCTATGAGGGAGATTGGTAGCAAATTTAGCTATTTTATTTTACCAGGAAGCAAGTTTATTTCTTTGAGTATTTTTTTAATTTGTTAGGATAGGTATGGCGTATAAGAGAGTTGGCAATAAGAAGATGGTGGCTACAGTTTTTCTTGCAGTATCTGTAAGGAAGCCATTGATTCTATAAAGGGAGCCTAGTTTCTGGTGTGTAGATTTAATTGTGTGCAGTATATGCTGGTCATATTTAAGATTGTCATCTATTATAACACCTACAAATTTACTGCAAGTTACAGTTTCATTGACAGTATTCTCTGCTGACTTTATGGTGAAAGATTACTTTTGATTTTGCCAACTTTTTGAGGTAAACAGCCTTAACTTTTCTTGGGGTTGAATAGGAGGTTTGATTCTTTGAGCTAGGTTTCTACAGAGGAGAAAGATTTTTGGGTAATGTCTTGGGGCTTATTTATTGTTGAGACTTATGTTCAGCCAGAGCCTTAATGAGATTATCACTATTAAATGTTTACTGAAAGGGAGGAGGTTAAGCACTTAGATGAAGAAATCGGTGTAGTCAATCAATTGATTATTATGCAGTGTGCCTGTTTTTTCATTGGTTATTTGTATTTTGAATTCTGGGACCAATACTGAATGATAGAGAGGCTGAGTTCCAATATTAAAGGATCAGGTCAATCATCTGTTATGTAATGTACTTTGCATTGTCAATCAAGGGTGTAACTATGCATATTCTTTGTACTCTACATTACTTTCTTTGCATCCCTCACAAACATTGTTGCTTTTTCAGGCTATATAATGTCTGCAACTGTCTAAACTGATCCTTCTAACAATGGGTTCATAACCTGCTTACAGAGACGATTGGTAATCTAAAAACAATATCTAACAATAGTTTTAGTGGAGACAATTGGAAGTGATATCTACAGTTATTAACTGCTGGGGGCAACATTATAAACGTGTCAATTTTTTAGATGCCAGGTGGATGGGGGAGTACTAAAATTAGCCTGTAAGTACAAAATGGAATTGTTTTGCTACACCCCTGTTTTAAATGTGTCAGTGATTGGCTTGTGTTTTGAAGTCTGAGGTTTGCATGGGTTGATCTGATTTCCCCACTCTATATATGTTGGCCTTTTTTTGCAATCTTGTCAGTCTAAAGAACTCTTGAAGCCTTGGAAGAAGAGGCACTCATTGTGATTTATACCTACATAAATATTAAAAATGATAAGCGGTAATACTCTAATTTGCCAATAGTGTAAACCTGCATGTTCCAGATTAAACTGAGAATCCCAGCTTTTTCAGTTTTCAGTATTGCTGGCCAAAATGTAATATGACCTTTGATCATGAAATGTTGTGGCAGCTAGACGTATTGTTATCCTGAAGGTGAATTCATATGGTGACAGTCTGATGAATCTTCCAAACAGACAGCTGAATCCCCAAACAATTTTGCTCTGATCAAGATACTATCCTGACCAGTTGATATCTTTTAAATACATACAGTTCTAAGAGAAGCTTACATGTGCCTTCATTGTAAATATGCAAATGAGGAGATATGCAAGCCTTCAAGTGTAGTGCTGCATCCTACACTTGATTCCAAAAAACTGATTGCTTCAAGTATAAAGTGGGGAGGCATACTTGTACAGTGAGGCATGCCCTGAATGCAACCCTACAGTGTCATCCCTAAAAGTACCCACAATGATAAAAAATGCTGAAATGTAAAGGAAGCTAATTCATGATGTCCTCCAGTGCAAAAAAATAGTGGTTCAACAGACTACCCTACTCGATTAGGATGTCAAAATGATCAGAAGGCTGTGCATTCTATACCCATTCCAGATACCTGGGTTTATTTCCCAAAGCAGGTTGGGAAGGTGCTGAACTTCTAATGTCCTTAGCCTTCAAGTGAAATGTTAAATGGACGTCCCAGTTTTCTCAACTGGTGAAAATTCAGGATTGATGAGATAAAAAAGATCTCATGGCATTTAGTGAAACAGTAAGAGAATTTCCATTAGTGCAGTCAGAGCTCCACCTCAGGCATGCCCTAAGAATAAGTCATAACTTGTGGGACTAACCTACTTAACCAAAATAAAAAGATAATTCAAGGCAGAAAGTGCTGCACACACAAGCATTGTTGCATCCAGTGGGAGATATATGCATATTCAAATATACATTGGTAGCACATTGTCAATTGCCCAAAACTAGATAAATCTTTGTGTTGGTTTCTATGCTGCCAGTACACCTTGTCGACACCTACTGTATCTACTTTGGTTTGTACAGTATGCGCTGTATATATGTTGAGATCTCACTCGCTCTCTCTCTCTCTCTCTCTATATATATATATATATATATATATATATATATATATATATATATATATATATATACACATATATTTTTATTTATTTATTTGCATTTGTTTACCAGAATGGTCTACTGGGCCATAATGAGTCCATTTTCAGTGAAAGCCCGGGGAGAAAAGATCCACACTAAAAAATAATACATAATATATATTAAGAACAATACATAATATTTAAACAATACACAATACATAACATACAATATGCTACAACGGGTTCACTTCAGAAGCTCAAAATACTGAAATCTCGAATTTCAGTATTTCGAGCCCAAGAAGCCGAAACCACATAATAGCGAAAGTTTAGAAGAGCGAAATTCAAAATCTCGAATACCGAAGGTTTTGAATTTCACGCTTCTTAAAGTTCTGCTGTGGTCATGTATTCAGGTAAGTGTGTGTGTGTGTGTGTGTGTGTGTGTGTGTGTGTGTGTGTGTGTGTGTGTGTGTGTGTGTTAAGGGGTTTGGGTAGGGGCTGTGGTGTGTGTCAGTGTGTTTTGTTGCTGTGATGTGTGTGTACAAGGAGAATGTAGCTTGTGTGGTGGTGTTTTGTGTGTGTTTGTATGTAGTGCGACCTCGGAGTGAGAATATTTAAGTGGGGGGTGCTGGCGGGTTTGCCCCCCTGCTTTCATGTAGTAGAGTGATTTGTGTGTTTGTGTGGTGGATGGTGTGTATGTGTGTATTAAAACCATAAAATTCATAACCTCCGGTATTCGAGGTTTTGAATTTTGCGGTTTTTAGTTTTCGTTGTTTTGTGGATTCAACTTCTTGGGCTCGAGATACTGAAATTTGAGATTTCAGTATTTCGAACTTCTGAAATGAATCCGCTACAACAGATTGGCACAATCAGTGCAATAAAATCAAAGGGGTACAATTGACAACTTAATGTCAGAGAACAATATTAGAGTACAATATCAGGCATAAAGTGGATTGCACAATTAAAATGTAACAAGTAAGGATAAATATGTTACTTATCTGAGTAGCTTAGTTGAGTAATTAACTCTTTTGAAGTTATAAGCTTGACTATAGGTGATAGCAGGCAGTAACAGACTATAATTAAGTGAGTGTTTTGATTTATTAATAGATATATCAAAGTAGTAATAAATGAAGGTGTGGTAGTATAGAGGAGAGAGTTAGGTTTTGGGAAGTGCTGTTTTGGCACATGTGCACTGCCATAGACAGGAAAGGTGTGGTGTATGCATATATATGTATATATATATATATATATATATATATATATATATATATATATATAGAGAGAGAGAGAGAGAGAGAGGGAGATCCCTATCAGATGATCGAATTTTCAGAAACTCGCAATTCATATGGTTGGAACAATTTGACTGAGTTTCTGAAAACTCGAACATCCAAAAAAAAAAAAAAATTTTTATGTCCCATGTGGGGGACTGTGCCACTGCCCCCCCTGCAAATTAAATATACCACCTCTGAGATCGCACTACAAGGAGGAAAAAGGTACATTTCTTGTTCTGCACTATACCATGATCTCCATTCAAAATTTTTCAGCTTTCAGAAACTCGATTGTATGGTCTCGACCATATGAATTTCAAGTTACTGAAAACTTGATCATCTAATAGTGTGTGTGTGTCTGTATGGGGGTGTGCCTGCATGTGCGTGTCTCTGTAGTGAATAACAATTCCAAAACCAACCATACTACATACAAAGTATTAAAAGATTTCATCTTAAAGCTTACACAGTAACAAACTCAACTGTATCGATAGTTGACTTCTGTCTACAGCAGGTAAATATATATTAATTGTTGATTATATAATATTTATACTGTCATAAATTTCATGTTTTGTCTAAATATCTCAACAACCATCAAACACAGATCAAACTGCTTAGCATCATGTGAAAGCTTTCAGCTGGATGTACAAAATGCTGCTGGTTATGTGCGTAGAGTTTGAGTGGTTGCTGAAATATTACAAGTTATTTACAAAATATTACAAACTTAATACTTACCATGTTTACTGTGACTTATAAAATTCAGTTTAAGACCTGCAACCCAAAGAATGCTACCACTATAAAAATAGTTAGAGTTTGCCATTCGCATCTCTTAAGTAATCCTTATGGCTCTAGAGATATGAACATTTGTTTGAAATGAGAGGACATAATTTGATTCTATCATAAAGCTTAGGCTCTACCCATTGGAAGTTACAGTACAAACTTCCTGAGCTTCTTTGGAGGGAATCAGTCAAATGTGAAAAATTAAAGAGACTGTATGATTATAGAAATTATTAAGAGTGGTAATTTTAAAAGCAGTAGCTAGAAAGAGGTTGCAGAAAGTGTGTATACTGTAACTGCTCAACATCAGGGAATGGAGATAACATTCTGTCCAACAATGCAAAATACCGTATCAGCTGAACAGCAGTACCAAAACAGAGAAGGCTCAATGAGACAGAAGCAAGAATATAAACAAATCAGCAAGAATACTGCAAATGCTACATATAGGTGTGAATGTTCTGGCAGTCTTGTAAATAAACATTAGATGCACAGACATGCTGTCAAAGGTCCATAAAAACAAAGGAAAACTGTATGAAAAAGTTATGACACTGTATGTCAAAACAAAACGCATTAAATCATGCTTTATTACACATGATGCACCAAAAGCTTAAAGAAAGTATTGATTTTACAAAGAAGTCACAAAGTGTTTTCAGGGAGGTTATGCACTCCCTTAATTTAAATAACCCATTCTATTATCATCACATCTCAGGGAAAAGGGCCATTTTCAACCTTTAACAATTTTAGAATATACATAGCTATGCTACAAAAAGTGTACTCTTCACTGTATTGGATGTAGCAAAGCAGGTTTTTGAGAGTATTGCTTCAAACAATAATATACCCATAATGAAAAATAGGCAGTAGTGTGCTACCTTTGAATAGCTACAAATGTTATATGAGTTTTGTGTATGTAATACTGAATGTTACATATTTATTCAACAAATATGTTAGAAATAATACCTTAGTTTAAGGAATTCAGTCTCTGTTACTGAATAATCTGATTGTGTAATCAATATTTAGTCAATCCTGTCTGAGTTGCCCTTTCCCCCTTTGTTTGATAATAAACTTTCAGTTTGAGAGCCAGGTTATGTGATTTGTCATTGAGCTACAGGTCTGTATATTAGGCTGCAAACATGGGCATAACCAGGCCTATATCACCATGTACTCTGCAACATATACTTTTAAAAATTTATTTATTTACTCCAGTGAGATGGCTAGATTAATAACGGCATATGTATCTCAGTTTATGGCTAAATAATTTTTAAACAGCATTTTTTATAAAGACTGGTTAGCTAAAATTCCATTTTTTACTTAATCCTGACATTTGAGGATTTATTTATTTGTTTTTGTACCGGTGAAGAAGTATGTTATTAAGAAATATGCCGTGCATGGGTATGGGGTGCTACATTTGTAAGGGAGGGAAAGGAGAGCTCTGTTCTAGAAGATGGTGTAAAAGAAATTCTGGCTACATCCCTGGCTGCAGGTTCTTACTGTTATTTCTTTGCCTCTTTGTCCTAAAAGAAAATGCAACAATATTTGCTTAATCTCAAGTAGGTTGCAATACAAATGTATTTGTAAAATTATGAATAAATGAGTTCATATTTTGCCTAGTGATGTACTATAAAGAGTAAATTTGCCTCTGCACAGTGAAGCATGATCTATATGAAAAGGTTTTATGATGTCAGTAAATGACTATTCTGTGGGCCCACCTCATATAATACAGACATTTTTATTATGTTCTAAAGTTTTAATAATGACACATCAAGGCCACCACTCAGCTAGTAAGAATTAACACACAATTATGGGCTAAAGAATTCCCAAAGTCATTCTGAAAATGTTATAAGGCACTGTTAAAAACTTAATTTGCTTTCATAATTTACATTGTAATACATTCTGCTAGACAACTGCTTCATTTCATTCAGTAAACATATATCAGAAAAAAGGATTAATCCATTCACAAAATCTTTTGTGCATAGTTTATTTTAACCAGTAGTGAGCTTGTCTCACTATTAAGTAAAATTATTGCCAACCTCACAATGTAGTCCACATCCTTATAAACAATTAACTGTATCCATCATCTCTGCTTTTCTAATTTTGTTTTCTTTGAATATGTTTTATTGACAACTAATCCAGACTGCCCTTTCCACAACTGTATGCACTGCTAGCTCGGCCACAACTGAGTACGTAACCTTCATATTACTATCATCTCAACACCATTTTCTTCTCCATTCCCCGCCACCTTATTTATATTCTTCAAGCACTCTCACCCTCTTCTCTTCCGCCTCCTTTGATCCACCCGTTTTCTAGCTTCTGTACTTACTGTATGTATCATATAACTGCCCCCTCTGTTTATGACTGTTTTTATAATTTTCAGTACTGCCTATGCACCATTTTATCCCATATGCTCATTTTATCTACGTATACTACAATATGGTATTCCACTTATTTTTATTTTGTGCGCTAAATTTGTGTTTCTCTTACATTGTGCTGTCATCCTGTATTTTATTTCCTAGGCTAAAGCCTGAACTTTAAATGGTCCAACTTGATCAGAGTTCTAGCCTAGTTAATCTAATCTAATCTAATCTAATCTAATCTAATCTAATATAATTGTGAAATATTATATTCCCTTTCATTATGTAGATCAAGGAGAAGGTTTCAATTGGAAGTATACAATATTCTAACTTTCTTATGAAGAATAAAAAATAACTCAGACAGCACTGTACTGTTTGTAATTATTATATATACTCTTATCCAGCCCATGGTCTCAGTGTAGGAAGATAAAATATCATTATTATTATTTGATATTTTAAGTTTATTGGTCTACAAGGATTTACAAGTCATGCAAAAACATGGCTGCGTCAAGTTGTTTATTACCTGTATGCTGTACTATCCTAATCCTGATTACACAGAAAGACATTCCTTTAGTTTTCTTGATGTTTATACTGATATTTTTGTGATGGCCCAAATGCTAGAAACATGAAACATCATCAAAACAGTTTCTAATTTTAGCAGGTTTTGTACCGTCTGCATAATTGGTAAAAATATTGAATTATAGTACTTAGTATCCATTAAATATAAGTTAAATAATTTAATGCACAAAATGGACCATTGTGGTACCACTTGGTTAACTGTATAAGTCAGAACTAAAACACCATTCCACAGTACCATCTAGGTTCTTTTATGTAACCATACTTGCATCCAGCTTATAATTGCAGGTGAAAAGCTGTTGTTATCTTAGTCGCCAAAAATCTGTGACTAGCCTTGTGTAATGCACTAGAAAAATATATGTATGCAATATCAGCTTGCAAATCCACATTTAAAGCAGTAACTATATTATGACATAAATGTAAATTACAGGTTATAGCTGACTGGTTCTAGAGAAAAGCACATTGGTGAATAGTAAACAATTTTCTCAATCTCATTTAATAATCTATTCGAAACAACACTCTCCATAAATGTATGAATAACATAACAGAGATTCAGATCAGTATTGTTTACTTCAATTTTATTTCTTTTGTTTTTGAAATAAAAGGACAACTGCTCTGGAAGTTTCTTTAAATCTTTATTGCATACTGTATCCAAAAGCAACACCTTTGTTGATTTACAAAGAACTAATAAGACTCAATAAATTAGTGATCTTGAGAAAAACAAATTATCTTCATTCTCAGAACTAGTTTAATGTAGGGCTATCCAGTTCAATTAACAGACAGCTTAGATGAATGAGCAAAAGGTAGAGTATCAGTCATGGCTTCTTACAGGAATGAGCTTTCTCAAAGACTGACTACTTTGCTCATGACAGTTACCATCTGGAGCACTTAGGCAACAACTTGTTGACTAATAAACTGACTGAACAGATACCGTCTCAAAGTAATGGATCACACCACTGATCATACTATAGAAGAGTCATGATCTATTTTAATATGTAATGTAAGATGTGCAGATGGGAAGTTTAGAAAGCTACAGAATATGGTATTTCAAAGGACTATAGATATCACAGTTGCTACAGAGATATGGTATGGGTTGGATACCCTCTACCATTGGTATGTTAATCTGGAGCGTCATAAGTTTAGGACACTTACTAGTTGTTGAAGGATCTTCACTTTATGTAAGTAACAGATTTCAATAATCCATTCTGGTCAAGGCTCAAGCATGCCAAATTACTGGAATATTCTCTCAGGAGATTTCATATTAAGGATTCCATGAAATCCCTAAACTGTACCAAATAAATGTAATGAATTTATATGTGATTTGACAGATGCCCTAAAACAATTACTATATTTTAACCAGAGACTAAACTCTCTTCATATTGACTAGGCATATAGTTTCCCCTCCAGGCACTGTAAGATTAGGTTCTTCAATGTGCAACAAACTTAGGTAGCATCCACAATATGACATTTCTAACTAGAGAGGGTCTAATATTTCAGTGGCATTTTCACTAAGGTACTGACACATCCAATGTTGTAGCAACTCCTCCTGTACCAAGCTTTGATCATGTTTGTTTAGAACAACTATTTCTCATCCCTATAAAGTTAAGCTTAAACAGCAAGAATTTAAGAAATTTTACAAGGTCAACTACAATTATTTGTCATAAAGTGAAAGGATTATGCACAAACATTGAATAATCAGACTGGCATTCCTTGTCATTTATTTTATCAGGGAACAATTACCAATGGATTATAAATAAGGATAATGCTGATATTACAGTAATTTTAGTGAGATATCTGCTGCCAGTGTCTATATTACAATGACATGATCTTAACTACAGTGATACTGATCCTGATTGGATGAAGAGACTGTATAATATTATGTCCCACCAAGTAAAACTGTTTCAAGACTTGCTATGAATAGGCAATGTTCCTAAATTTTGGCAGTCTGTTGTAATTGTCCCAGTATTTAAAGGACATGATCCATGTGATCCATCAACTTATTGTCCAGGTACTTTAAAATCTATACTTAGTAAGGATTCTGAAAACAAATTGTACTGACTCTCCTACCAGATATCTTATTAACAAAACTGGACATAAGGAAAATGGCTTTATTACAGATGGTTATTTGTCACTAATTTACTACAGTTCTGTTCTACTGTTATAGATCCCTTGATGTGGGCTTAAGTGTAGTTGTAGTTTATTTAGATCATTCACTAGCATTTGACAGTATTCCACATTTAAGTAGCATTGTCAAGTTGTTGTTGTGTCATATCATCCTTATATAATTATCTGGAAAAGTCATTTATACTAATTCATACTTTTCTGGTAAGAATTTGTAATCTCTATCCAAATTAAAGGCTGTGACAAGGAGGCATCAGACAAGTTTTCACAATGGGTCCTTTTTTATTTAACATATCTGTGACATCTGTTCTTACATGTACAAGGCATATATGCAGTAAGTTTGCTTTCACTAAAAGTTACCCTCCCAGCCTTTCATATTCCTTAACAACATATTTTTCAAATGTATTTAGATCAGTTGATATGGGTGAATATGCATGGCATTTAGCTCAATGTCATTAAAAGCAAATTAACTATCTGTCTGACATAAATGGACACATTTTAAATGCAAAACAAATGTATATGGGTTTATGAATTTAGATTTGTCTTCATATATATATATATATATATATATATATATATATATATATATATATATATATATATATATATATATACACACACATACATACACACGCACACACACACATTAAAAGGTCTTTTTTTATCATTATGCAAATATTAGTTAGTACTGTGCTTAGATCTCCTAAAGCATTGATGGCATTCTATATTGCCATTATAAGACCAAATACTGAACATGCTGCCATTTTTATATGTACAAAAGTAATTACTCAAAAATGTAAAAGATCCAGTGGAACTTTACCAAAAAGAGTAGCTGGATCAGGTCCTTATCAAAAGAGTTGCAATTGCACTCTGTACATTATAGATTTTTAAGATGGGTAATTTCATGAAAGTGTTTCTAAATCTACAAAATGAAAGACTGGCATCAACCCTGAATTTAAAACTCATTGATCAATGAGTTAATGCTCATAATAGCAAGCTATTTTGTATGTAGAAATGTAATAACAGCTTTATTAATAGAGTTTTTTATGTTTGGGTGGGCAAAGCAAGAAATTCTTTGCCAAGAAAAGTGACAAAATCTGAGTTTATAACAGATTTCAAAATAGGATTGGAGGAATACTTTGAATTTATACATAGAGATGTGTTGTAATTGATACAAACTCTTAGGTGATCTTTATGGGCATACCTTTTTTGTTATTTAGCAACTTGAATCTTTAACCTTGAACCCTAATATTTGTCTTCTTGTGTTCTCCCTTTTTTATAAGTTAATAAAATAGCACTTTTGTTATCATGACAGTTAAGAGACATGTTTTCCAGGTAGGTGAAAATATTTATCTTAACTGGCATTTTGACAGATTTGTACAAAGAGACATGTTTTCTCTTTAATTTGTGGTTTTGTAAGTTTCTATATCATATAAAACACTTCTTTTTGTTATCGTATTTTGGATTTTCTGGAAATAATGTCATTGATATTTTCAACTTTTTGGGGAAGTCCTTTACCTGCTTGACATTCTGAAATTTATTAGAAAGTCATTTCCAGAAAGAATTAATATCTGTATATTTATTAATTCTTTAATCACATAACTGTAATCAGTAAACTACTCAGAATAAAATTACTACTGTGTACAGAGGACCAGAAAAGTTAATATCTTTAGGAAAGACTTGTGCTGTGATGATACTTTGGCCATTACTAGCCAGTGGAGGTAACAAGTTAAAAGAGTCCACATACTAGTATTGTGTTAATACATTAAATATCCACCATGTTCTCACATCTGATAGGAGCAACACTAACCTGGACTAAATCATTTTCTCCAAAAGAAATGAATAAAGATTCTCTTAGATTTAGATGTACAATCAAATGAATCCCAGTTAGCCTTCAGTACATTTGTGTCACAGACAAAAATAACTTCTTGATGCCCTAAACTTTACAGATCAAAAAGCAATTTTTCTAATGTTTTGAGTGAGCTTTTCAGTAGCCTGTAGTTTGTTACCAATAAGATCTCCTGCTTATCGAATCTCAGCATAAGCATATCCCTATTAGTAAGACTGTCTGTATAGAGCTCCTCCGCAGGAGTGTCAGCTTTAAGAAATGCAGTTACTTAGCCACCCCTATTAAGTGAGTTTGCCCTGAGGCAACTAAACTGAATGTAACTCTTCAGATGTAAAATCAGGTCACTGTCTTAGAAGCAGGTTTCAGAGTCAGTGCCATTCTCATTGTCCTTGTTAGCAAGTTCCATATACCAGGGGACAACTCTACAATTTAAACTTCTGGTGTTGGTATACAAAACCATACATTTATTTTTCATTATAGATTGCAGTTTATTAGACAAATAAGCCTCCTGAAAACCCTGAAGATGGCATACTGTTTTGAAAGAAGCTGAAAGCAATCCTTTTTTCTACCAATGTTAGATGGAGGACATCTTTTGCCAGAAATTAGCTGTTGTTTTCAGAGTTCTAATGATAAAAAAAACATTAAAGTACAAATCTTCTTCAGATCTGCATTATTCACTTTCCTGTAATTCAGTTTACCTTTATCATAACCTGTTTTATGAATTGCAGAGTAAAAAAAGTTGACGTCCCTGATTAGACATAAATTCAGCAAGTCAGTGACTTTCTAGCCACAATGATTAATTTGCTGCTTTCAAATCAGTTGTGTCAGCATGGACAACAGCTCTAGAAAAAGAATGAATTAGTGCAATTCCTCTTTCAAGCCTTCACTAATGGGGCTTACTTGTGTTCCTGGAAGATAGAATGCAATTCTTTATTATATCTACTGCAATAATGTGTCCCTACCTGTACATTAGAAGTCTCTCTTTAACTCATTTGCATCAACTGTTCCATACACATCTGAAATACCACACACTACCTCTGTTAAGTCATCACTATCAACATGCACTAGTAAATTGTCTGCCTATTCATGTATATAACTACGATCATGAATTTTCATTTTTTAAGTCTTGAATCAGGTAGTAACATTTTCATATTTCCATCCTAACAAATGAGTTACCTCATTTCATTTAGTCTTCTTAACTTTCACTGAAACAGTCCAATCCATATTACTATATGAAAAATTATTACTGTTATTGTTACCCTTTCTTAATTCCCCTCTGATTATGTTGTAAAGAGATTCAAATTTATACCTTCCATGTAATTCTCTAGTTTTCTCTTTTTAATCCTTTGACATTTATTATTTACATATTTGATCTTTTAAGCTTCATAATTTTCATTGAAACAGTCCTATAATTATTATTGCAGAAAAAAAACTATAACTTTTATTGTTACCCTCACTTAATTCCCCATTGATTAGATTGTAAAATTATGTAATTTTCTGTTTTTAATCCCTTGACATTTATTAGTCAGACTTTTGATTTTTCTCTTGGATTTAATGTTAAACATCTGCACCCATTAGAGAGGCCTGAGTGATCAGCCAAGCTTAAGACATTGTCATTTGTTTCAGAATCATCAAACACAGCTAGGACCAATGCCCAAAACTGTCCAAATTGCTAGAACATTGGAGTTGTTCTGGAAAGATTGTTATACAATTTCAAAACCTTACCAGCACACAAAGTCTGTCCAGAATTAGTTATTACCTTATTTAAAAAGAAATGTCATGATTTCCAAGTTATGCAACTAGCTGATGGTAAATTCATTAAGGGACTTCAACAAGTTATCATAACCATATTCGGTGTTACCACACTTTTTTAATGATAGTAATCAAATGGTCTAGTCAAAAACATTTGTAACATTTATTAGTAATAGCCACACTGTAACTGAACATTTCACAAGAGTTGCATTTTTTTAAATAATTTATAATGTATAAGATATTTAAATGCAAAAGTATTACATTTTTCAGTCTTATTCACAGACCACCTAGAAACATCTACATAGACCTGCTGCTACACTCACTGTAAGTGATTAATTAGTGTCAAAAATCAAAGCAGTGTGATTAGTATCTAGGGAAGAAAAAGTCAAAACAATGTATATACTTAAACAAAGAAAAACTGCAAGTATAATACTAGTGATTACTATAAAAACAAAAATGTCCCCATAATGAAATTAAAAGAACACCTTAAAGACTACACAGTGCAATGTCATGGATTCACTGCAAGTCAGATTAAGTTTCAGTGCAGAAAGCCATTTCAAAGGATTATCAGGTAATGAGTTTCCCACAGTGGTTTTTTTTTTTTGGAAGTAAGAATGGAGAAAATTATAAATAAAAATATATTTTTTTGAAAGGAAAACTATTTTGATCAGTTTAGAAGTACAACAGATGAAACTACTTTAAATCCACTTACTTCAAAAGCATGAAAACAGAAAAAAAGCCATCAAATATCTGATAATACTGATACAACTAAAGTTGGCCAAGCCTATCAGGAAAAAAAGACATTAGCCTTAAACAAATTGCATGAAGTCTGTTTGGCTACAAAAGTTATGGAGGAGAACTGCTTAGGTACAATACAGTAATATCAGATAATAAAATGGTAATCAAATGGAATGCTACTTCAATAATAATTTTCATGATAGCAGTAACAGGACATTCTTCTCAAGCTAGCAGAAATGGGCACAGATAAATGAACAAGAAGTTCAGAACAGACTAAGCAAACAAAGTCAGCATTCTCCTTATGACTGAATTGATTATCTCCAAATGGCATAGCCACTCATGTATACTCTGTGAGCTGCTGGTAATGCCTGTGCGCTGACAGACTAAAGTTCCCAATTAGTCCTTTCCTGTGCTTAAATCGCAGTGCCCCAAACATAAAAACAATCAATCCAACAATTGCAAAAACTAAAAACCCATGTAGTTCTCTTTCAAGCAGGAGAAAAGAAGTCACTTATATTCAGCATGAAGCACAACTTAAAGTTATAGGTACAAACTGGAGCGGTAACGTCCAGAGAGAAACAAGTTGCTAGTGTCCCTGGTGTCAAAATGAAGCTTTGTGTCATCTTCTTGTCTCAGATGGGAAATAAGTCACTCAACAGCAGAAAGTAAAAACCTGTATAGTTCCTGTTCACAGAGGTGAGAAAGTAGTACTTACATTCAGTGAGCAAATGAAAGTATTGTGCAGGGAAAAATAAACTGCTGGTAATGTGTCTTTGGTTACAGAATGTTGTACATAGTTGGGCCCTTACTGCATTGAAATCATAGTGTCCTAAATATGAAATAAAACACTCCAATAGCAGCAAAAACTAAAAAAAAATCCTTCTACCTATTATTCATATGGGAGAAAATGTGGCACTCATATTCAGCATAAAGCTTAGTTTAGCAAAGTAACAGATACCACCTGGTCAGGTACTGTCTATTAAGGTGCAAGATGCTGGTATTATCTACATGATGACAGACTAAAGCTCCTAGGTAGGTCCTTGCTACTCTAAAGACACAATGAACCAGATATGAAAGAAACTACTCCAACAATGACAAAAAGTAAAATTCTCTTTCATGCAGGAGAAGAGCAAATGTTTCTTGCACTTGCTATGAATTTATCTATTACAAAGGTATCACTATGTTTTCTGACATTTTTCAGCTTTGGTAGGGTGTGGATGAAATCTCTCTCCATTCCCTGATTTTGCCTCTAAATTTTGCTTTGTACCTCAAAACATGTGTGATTTTAGACTTCCAAGATGGCTGTACACACAGTAACAGCTTAATTTTAGCTCTCCCAAAGGAACTCAGAAAACAGAGCCAGTGAATTTGTCTTTTTGGGTAAATTTCAGTTACTGGCTAGTAAGTACACTGCCTAGATGCCAGCAAAGAAGAAATTCAGAGAGCCTGAAAGAAAATCAGTCACAAGGAGAAAATTACAGTCAGCTGCCTGTCAGGTGCCAGGATCTGCCACATAACGCATGCACTCAAGTCACTCCACAACAAGTACAAATACGACTCTGTCATTGTCCATGCTGGAGTGAATGACTTGAGACATACCTCCCTGGACTACATGAAAAGAGACATGGAAGAGCTCTTGGATCATGTGACCCAGGCAGGTATGACCCTAGCCCTGACTAGCATCCTGCCTTCACCCAGAATGATACCACAGTATAAGGACAAAATGATTGACTTCAACATTTGGCTAAGCTTCTGGTGTCATTCAAAGGGGATCCAGTATTTGTCTGCCTGGGAAGACATGATCGACAAACCACAATGCTTTGCCAGAGATGGTCTGCACCTGTCACCCCTGGGATTCAGGTTACTGGCTAAAGCTCTTGCCACCCCTATAGTGCCTTTTTTAGGCAAGGTTCAAAGGTTAAAACCACCACCGTAACAGATACAAGCATGCAAAATCTGAAGGTAATGCTACTCAATGCTAGAAGTCTAAACCTCAAAATGCACTCTCTCGAGGCACTCCTAGAAATGGAGAACATCGATATCTGTGCAGTAACTGAGACCTGGTTCAAGGCTATAGAGAGCACCCCTGCAATACCAGGCTACAATTCTTACCACACTTTTTGGCCATAAAACCAAGACCAAAACACTGAAGGTGGAGGAGTGTCCATATTCACCAAGGATATTCACACCTCCAGGCTAGTTGCCCAGCATAATGCATCTGAAATTCTCCAGGTGCAACTAACACTAGGTAAGACTGCAATCCAAATTGTAGCTTGCTACAGATCTCCCATCATGCCCCAAGATTCTCACTACACCTTTCTAAACATACTGGAAAATATTAAGATACAACCAAACACCCTAATACCCTGCCATTAATTGGGAAAACTACTCAGGTACCAACTCCTTTTCCCAACGGTTTGTGGAATTCATAAATTCCAACGCCCTGTATCAACTAATCCATTGTCCCACCAGGGGAGCCAATATCCTAGACCTGGTCATTACCAACATGGGAGATAGATGCTCCACACCAGTGGTCACCCCCTCATTGGTCAGGTCTGACCATAAGCAAATCACCTTTGACATCCACATCCCATCCCCACCCCCCAGTAAGGAAACCTCCTTAAAAAACTTCTCCAAAGCCAACTTCATGCTACTGAAGTCAGAAGTGACAAACTTCACAACACCCACGCAGACTGGATCTGGAAGTTCGACTGCAGAATCCTACACTAAGGCACTGTATGAGCACATCCACTCGTGCATGAATCGTGCCATCCCAAATAGAACCAAGATGCTTTTCTCCAAAAAAATGGAAGCCAATCTGGTAGTCCCCTGCTATAAACAAACTATACAACAGAAGGAAGAAACTGTTGCAGAAAAGAGGAAAATCCTAGGATGCAAAAAACTCCCTCACCAGCCTCAGTAAGAAGCTGAGATCCCTCATAAAATCCTCAAAAGCTAGTCATGAAAATAAAATTGCCAAAGATTCCAAAGACAACCACAAGGCATTCTATAGTTATGTCAAGAATCTAAATGGCAATGCTCAGATCTGCTCTGAGCTACAACAGAATGGCATTAAATATACTGATCCCAAGGATATTGCCAATATCCTGGCAGATCGATTTAGTGCCGACTTCACCCCCCTCTCACTCCCTAAATGGCCCATCTCAATACCAACAGAATGCCAAATTCCAATAATCACCACCACACAGGTAGAAACCACACTCTCCAAAGCTAAGAATACAGCATCCATGGGACCAGATGACATCCCAGGCTGTGTACTACATGAACTACAAAATGAACTGGCACCTCACCTAAGTGTCATGTTTAATCATAGCCTCACCTCAGGCTTCATGCCCACTGAGTGGAGCACAGCTACAGTTATCCCGCACCACAAAGGAGGACCCGACTTGGATCCCAAGAACTACTGTCCCATCAGTCTGACAAGCCTGATCTGCATGGGCATGGAACGCATTATCATGGAACTTATAAACAAAGACATTGGCAAACTTCAAACAATGGACTCCACCCAGTTTGGGTTTGTGAAGGGCCGATCTTGTCTCCTGAATCTGATTGACTTCTTCGAATCAGTCTCCAGAGCTGTGGACGAAGGTAAGGTGGTCCACACCGCCTATCTGGACCTCACCAAGGCCTTCGACACCATCCCCCACTCTGGAATCATAGATAAACTTACTAAGCTGGGCATAAATCCCTACATCACTCAATGGGTTGCCAACTGGCTTACTGACAGAACCCAGACTGTAAAAGTAGCCGACTCCAAATCCAGCACCAGACAAGTGACAAGTGGAGTACCTCAGGGTTCAGTCCTGGGACCACTCTTGTTTGGCATCTACTTCTCTGAAGTACAGGCCAACACTAAGGGACTCTGGCTAACAAAGTTTGCAGATGACTGCAAACTGGGAGCCATTATTGAATCCCCAAATGATGTGGATATTCTATAAAAAGGCCTTACAGAAACAGATGCCTGGTGCCAGAGCCATGGGCTCAAGCTTAATGCCAAGAAATGTATAGTTATCCCCTTTGGAAAAAAACATGTACCCATGAATTACCACATAGGTGGCAGGATGCTAAACATCGAAAGTGTGATGAGAGACTTAGGGAGACAGGTGGACGGTGGTCTCACTTTCGATAACCACATTGCCACAACAGTCAGGAAATCCTTCTATGTGGCACACCTCATCACTAAGGGCTTTTCATCCAGAAAAAAGGAGGTCATTGTCCCACTGTACTCATCCCTCATTAGACCCATTATAGAGTATAATGCCCCGTTTGGTATGTACCTCACAAGACATCTGCAACAGCTAGAAAGGCCACAGAAATACCTCACTAAAAGAATCACAGGCCTAAAGCAGATGCCATATGCTGACCGTCTAAAAAAAACTCCAGCTGTACTCTGTGGCATATCATCTACTCAGAGGCGATCTCTGCTTAACATACAAGGCCATGTCAAACCCTGAGCTGTTGGACATGCTCCACTTAAAGAAATCCCAATCCCTCAGAGCCTCATGCTCCAGGGATCTAAACCTTGTCACCACAATGAACAAAACATGCTGGAGGGATAGGTTCCTGACCCAGAGACTCCCCATACTCTGGAATAGACTGCCCATACATGTCAAGCAGAGCGCCTCATTGGCCATCTTCAAAAGGAACCTTGATGATTGGATGGGAGATAGGAAATTCACCCCGGGGATCATGTCAGTCACCCTGCTAGACAGGGGCCCAGAGAAGTAAATATTGTGGGAAGAAATATCCGGGGAATTGGGAATTGTTATGGCTAGGTTTGCATAGGCCCTAGGGCCGATAGCCTAGTACCAACCTATGAACCTATGAACAAAAGGTGAGGAGAAAATAATGGCTGAAAAGAATCCTGCAGCTGTTCATCAAAAAGCTGTTCAAACTCCAGCTTTGGTGTACGACATGACTTCCAGTAATCTATAGGAAACTATAAGTCAAATGTGTTAAGAGCTGATTAAATAAACATAATACTGAAGGAGTATATCAACTCAAATAAGAAAAGACTGGAAAATGGAAGAAGCTTTGAGCAGATATTCAGATGATCTGACAAAACTGCAAAACTCAGAGGTCAAAATGAAGAAAAGGCTGGCTGAGTACGAAACTGCTCAAGAAGAAATGTTTCAAAAAATGGTAGAATTAGAGAGTAAAGTAAATAGGGAATACCTGAGATTTTCTGCTGTATCAGAAAAACTGGAAGGAACAGACTGTATAAATTTTATGAGAACACAAAATAAGCAACTGGACTAGTATTCCACAGTAAGAGTTGTTAAATGAAAAAGCACATCAAGAGCATGCCCCAAACCTGGCCATGAGAAAGCAGCCCAGACCTTTAATTATAAAGATGCAATCATACCATCATAAAGATTTGATTCTGAGAAAACTGTGGCAGAAGGACAAAGTACTATAAGTGGAAGACAGTACAGTGTTTGTGAAAAATAATTACTCGCTGTACACGAGGCAGAAGAGGAGTAAACTTATTCCTGCAATCAGGGAATCAGAATAATTTTTCCTTGGAGGTTCAAAGTAATTTTATGATGTAGAACATGCAAAAGAGGAAATACAAAAGTTTGTCCATCAAAAAGTGAGCTGTACTGCCTGCTGTAAAGTAAAGCTTTTTCCGTTATTTTGTGTGTAATAGGAATACAAAAGTAAACAGGTGCCCCTTTTTCCTTTTTCTTTCTTTTTTTAAGTTCAGTTTTAAGAATTGTAAACATTGCAATGTAAAAAGAGAAGAAACCCTGGAGCAAAAAGAATGATATAAGTACGACTGATATACGTTTTCTCACTTTTGCATAGGGAAATGATTGACTTAATGCCCTTGATTTAATCTAATAACAAGTTTTAAGGGAAACGTAAGTAAATAAAATAACACCAAATATAATGAATTTTTCCTCTAGCAAATAAATGTTCACAGTGCAACAAGAGAAGATTGCACTGGAAGACAACTGTGAATCTTTTTCTCATGTTTTTATGGAGACAGTCTAATAAGGGAGCAATAAAAAAAAATGCTTCTTTCATTTGCTAAGAGATGGTGTTTTCTAAAAGTATTCAAGTTGTCCTCTGAATTTGAAAGAGGAATAAAGACAAAAACAGACAGCAGTTAGTAAAAGTAGAAGTACAGGCTGCACCATAGGTCTTAGCATGGATAACATTCATTATAGTTTAATTCAAGCCTGTGAGTATGGGTGTCAACTGGGATAGTAGTTCCTCTTAGGAGGGTTGAGATTCATTGTTTGAAGTACATAATTTTGCGTGTGTTAGTATTAAGTTAATAGGTTCTGAGGGTGTTCTGGAGGTGTGTTTATTTTTGTTTGAGGGTTTTCATTAAAACAAAAAGTGTTGCAATATGTGGCATAGGTTCAAATGGATATGACAAGAAACAACTGTATAAAAGATCAATCTGCCAAACATTAGTATATGCTTATAACACAAAAGCTGAAACTAGACATTTAAAAAAGGTGTTATACATAACAGGTGGGAATACTTATTTCTTATCATAATGACAGCACTTTCCATATTATCGTTAAATGTGAATAGTCTTACAGAAATATATATATATATATATATATATATATATATATATAAAGGAAACATTAGCAAACTATATTAAAAAATGAGTGCAAATAGCACACATTTGGAAAGAAGTGAGCATGTGAATTTGATAAAGAAAGGTTATTTGACGGAATAACTGGGGCAAAGGAAAAGGGAGAGTACTTATATTAGTTGCAAGAGGTGCTCCAATTGTGATAGAAGAGGAAAAATGATAATAAAGATAGATTTGTAGTAATAAAGGGCTACTGGCAAGGGAGGAGGATTATGCTGGCATGTATTAATTTTTTTTTATGTGAGCATTACAATACTGTGTGGTCCCATTGTTCATGGAGGTGCATATTTAGATGATTTTATTGGCTGAGCACCTCTTGGTGTTTTTTTGGTATCTTTCTTTGGTTCTGTTGGCATTTATTTGTATTCATAGGATCATAGGATAATAGGAAGTTACTAGGTTATTGGCCCTGAGGCCCTTACAAGACTTGCCAAAAATTTAGCCCATGTTCCGACAAGTCAGCACCAGATGAACCTGTAAAGCAGGGACACAGGTGGAATCCCAGGGGTGTATTTTCTGTTCCCCATCTAGTTATCCAGGTTGCACTTGAAAAGGGTTAATGAGGTACTCTGCTTGACAGGAGAGGGAGTCTATTCCATAGAAGGGGGTGTCCATGGGGCACAAATCTGTCCCGCCAACAAGTCGTTTTGATGTCACAGACCAGGTTGAGGTCATGCATGCAGGTTACTCGAGAAGAGCTTGACTTACAGATATGCAGCAGTCCCATCAAGGCAGAGTCTGAGATTGCTTTGTATGCCAGAGAGAGGTCACCTCTGAGGAGTCTGTAACAGACTGAGTAGAGAGACAGGGCTTTTAGCCTATCTGTGTAGGGTAGATTTCTGAGGCCCTGGATTCTCCTGGTGAGGAACTTCTGTGGTCTGTCGAGCTGCTGCATGTTCTTTGTGAGTTACATACTGAAAGGGGCATTGTACTCAATAATAGGTCTTATAAGGGAAGAATACAGGGAAGTTCTGAACACCTTGTCTCTGGATAAGATACCCTTACTAATGAGGTGGGCCATGTAGAAAGCTTTCCATACAGTGAAGGCAATATGGTGGTCAAAAGTCAGTTTGCTAATACAATGGAGCTTAAGAAAATTCTAGGAGAAATAATTAGCTTTCAGCAGGGAATATTACTTATAGGTGCAGACTAGAATTTGATTTGCAATACTGAGGATGTTTCTGGGGTGCCTACAAGGGAAAATATAACAAAAGAGGGTGGACTACTGAAGAAATTTAAGAAAATATTTGGTATAGAATATGTGAATTCAGTAGTAGGTGTTAGGGAGTGAATTTACATATTACCTGTTCCATTCTCAGCTAGAGCGTCTTCTGTGTGGAGACATGCGTGAACGGGCGTACCTTTGTTGAAGGTTGTGCGTTAGAGCTGGCAACTTGGCACGTAAAAATCTACTGCCAATCATTAGCAGACCGGAGTTCTGCTGTGGCAACCCCCTAACCGGGAAAAGCTGAAAGACACAACAACATTTCCCAAGGTACAAAAACTGGGATAAACTACACAGATATGTATTTCAGAGGAACATGTGCATTTAATTGAAAGTTTTGATGCATATCCAATAATTATTTTAGATCACAAGCCAATAATAACTAAAATAAAATTGCAAGGTAATAAAATGAAAATGAGACACTGGTGCTTCCCCACCTATCTGTTAAAAGTAGAGAAATTTAAGAAATGGGTAGTGGAAATTATTAATAAGTTATTAGGGAAGATCTAAATGTCTTCTTAAAATTTAGCTAGGGAGTGGAATAAAATAAAAGTGGACTTTTAAAATAGGGTGGACATAAAAGAAAAAGAGATATGTTAATAAGTAACAAGAAGTATTTAGAGAGCCTGACAAAGTTCAAAGTATTGCAAGATAGGAGGAATCTTATAGAACAAGAAGAGACACAATTGCAGAGTGCTAGTGAAAATAACAGACTACCTTGATAATATGCATGAAATTAGAAAGATTGCTGATAAGCAACTGTTTTTCTTTTTATAATAAATCCAAAGCACAAACACTTTTAGCACAACAGCTCAGACAACAGAAAGTAGAAAGGATTGTTCCCAAGCTTAGGGAGTATATAACTTGTAAAATAAGAAGAGCTCCTGTATAAGTATTAGAAATATTTTGGAATTTTATGAAAATTTGTATAAAGCAGGGAAATGTGGAAATCAATAAAAAAGTACAACTGGGAATGTTTATGGAAGAATTAAATATGCCAAGGTTAGGGGCAGATGAGGCTCAATTACTAACAGTTAGGACAGGAGGAGATGCGATAAAAACAGTGCTGTACAACCAATCTACAGGTTAGTCCCCAGGAATACATGGTATTTCTATTAAAGTTTAGAAGCTAGAAGGGAAAAAAGTGATAGACATCTGGAAGGTTTTGTTTAACAGTATTTTGAAAGGAAGAAAATCACTGAACATCCTGCAAGAAAGCAGTGGTGGCTATAATACTTAAAGATGGTGAAGACCTGTCAGATCCAGCTTCATATACGAGTAGGCCCATTTCAGTCCTAAACCATGATTATAAAGTGTTTATGTCTAGAATGGCTAAAAGAATGGCAGAGATGATGCCACAATTGATAGATATGGATCAGTGTGGTTTTGTGGAGGGGAGGCAATCATTTGATAATATTACTAGAACAATAATGATCTAGAGGGAAGCAGAATGTAAGAAAATACATCTGTTGTTGTTGGTTCTTGATGCAGAGAAAGCATTCGACAGAGTAAGCTGGGATTTTATAAGAGGGCAATGGAAGCATTTGCATACCCTGATAAAATTATAAGGTTGATAAGGAGGATATATGAGGGATCGGAGAGCAAAATTAAAGTGAGTTGATTTCTCCCTGAAAAGTACCGTTTGAGCAAAGGAACCAGGCAGGGGTGTCCTCTTTCCTCTTTGTTATTTGTGTTGTATTTAGAACCATTGGCAAAGAAAATAAGGGACTCAGAAATTCAAGGATATAATTGGTATGGTAGTCAAGAAATGTTGGATTTATTTGCAGATGATATTATTTCATAGTTGATAAAACCAGAAAAGGTAATTGGTATGGTAGTCAAGAAATGTTGGATTTATTTGTAGATGATATTATTTCATAGTTGATAAAACCAGAAAAGGACATTACAGTGTTGAGGAACATTCTGAAACAGTTTAAAATCTTTTCAGGATAGAAAATTAATGAAGATAAAACAAAGGCTGTAAAGTATGTACCCACACACAAATGGGTTCAGCAATACCCATATTTATGGGGACATGATAAAATGAAGTATTTGGAAGTTTGGATTAAAAATGATTCTGTTATGGCAGTAAAGGATATATGGGAAGAGACTAAACAAAAGATAATATAAAATTGAGAAATTGGAAGCTCTGTTTTATGGATATCAGTAGCAAGATACATGCAGTGAAAATGTTTTTAGTCCCTTTAGTTTTATATACAGGTCAGGCATATTTTTATCAACCAGAGGAGAAGTTGTGGATAACAATTAATTAACAGCTGAAGGATTTTATCTAGAGGGAAGAGGGCAAGAGTCAAGTTTGATGTGTTGATTCTTCCAATAGAATAAGGTGGTTTGGGATTACTTGATGTGAATGGGGTATTTCAGAGCTACATAGTTAAGGCTTCTACACATAGTAAAAGCAGAAAGCTATAATTCATAGTGGAAAGCGATGATGATAAAACTGGGGGGGGGGGTGGCTCAAGACAAGGAGATTTAGGATTTTTGTTTGGAAGTGTTTGCATAGGTTTTTTATACTCCAAGCAGACTCCACAGATTTTTTCCTCAGGTAGAATGCAAATGTTTGAGGTGTGATAGGGAAGGAAGAGGTAATTGGGATCATATTTTTTGTGGTATGTAGTGAGTTGGCAGACTATAGAAATTCCCTCCAGACTACTCTATTAGAAGTACTGGGTTTACAGAGTTTACTGTCCCATGTATTTGCATGTCTGCATTTCTGTATGCACGTACTTCTTAAACTCTGTAAACTGTATCATATACTACAAATAACTTTAGTGTATCATAACAACACAGAGATAGGGAGTATTGTAAAGAGTATAGTTATAATATTAAACAACACCATTTATTCATTCATTTCACTGCTTGTATTTTCAGCCTAAAAGTAGCTTTTGTTTTGATACTAATAATGTCTGCCACCCCCATCAAGAGCATACCTCTTAACCTCTCAGTACAAGAAATATGGACAAAGCCAGAAATAATGGACAGACAAAGGTTCAAAAATAGGGACAGATTTTAAATACTATTCCTATAAACTTAGAAAGTTGCTAGAAGAATAGGCTTTGCATTATTTTATGTTTTCTGAAGGATATGAAGTTTGAAGCTTAAATGTCTGTCATTATTTAGTATTATTTGGGGACTTTGAACCTTAATGATTTGCCAGAAAACCACTTATTTTTTATTTTATGATGAACAGACCAAAAATATGAGGCAATCTAGACATTCTATGAAAATCTGGACAGTTGACAGGTATGGTTCAAGAATTTATTTTCATAAAATAAAGACAAAAAAGAAAGTGAACCTTTACTGTGCAGTATTTACTGCATTTTACAGTTTAAACTGTCATTTCTCACCTGAGAATGAGATGGCCTCAGAGTTTCTGCTTGCTATGGAACTCTGCTGTAATATTTTATTCAATCTTTGTGCTTTGCCCGCTTCACAAAATTAAACCATTTGGTGGTGCAGCGGTTAGCGTTGTCGCCTCACATCAAGAGGTTCTCTGGTTCGATTCTCGGCTGGAGTGCCTTCTGTGTGGAGTCTGCATGTCCTCCCCATGGTCGAGTGACGTTTAAAGACATACAGGTAGGTGCATGCATGAATGGGTGTGCCTTCTTTAAAGGTTGGGAGTCGGGCTGGCACCTCAGCACTGTAAAAATCTACTGCCAATCATTAGCGAACCGGAGTTCCGCTGTGGCGACCCCTAACCGGGAAAAGCCGAAAGACAAGACAAGAGGTTGCATTAGTAAAGAGAGCTTTAATGCAAAGAGAAAGTTTTTAGTTCCTTAGCCACACCAATTGATGTGCTTGTAGCAGACACTGAAATGTTGCAAAATTATATACCACTCCCAGCAGTTGTACTATTATACCACTCACGATGCAGCATTACACTTGGGTTAATACAGTACTGTCATTGGCCACTTGAAAAATGAAAGAAGAGAAAATGAAAAACAGTGCATGGGATGCAGAGGGAGAACAGATCAAACTGTAAAATACCATTTGATGTTGCTGGCAGTAATCATGGAGGCATCATGTCCCATGATCATATCTATTTATTTTTTAACATTTCACACATCAGTCTTTTCAGATTAACACATGAAATGCACAATCTAAATGTTCACAGAAACAGTGATGCTTTGTCATTTTTTAACATTATTATAGACTTTAAGTGCAGCTACTTAAACAAAGACTAGTAATACAGTTACTACCACTAGAAGAGGTGTTTGACAAAGCAGGAGATTGTTCACACCCACCAGCAAGAAATTTGCTGCAGTCTCATTTCAGACAGGTCAGGTGCCAAAACCAGACAGCAGCCATGGCTGGCAACCAGATGTAGGTCAGTTAAATGATTCTGTGTGATCTTCTGCTTTTGAAAGAAGAGACTGTGTTGCATCATCAGCTAGCTGTCTCCTTTCCTTTGTTTAATTTGCGTTAGACAGTTGTGAAATGTAATTACTATTTTGCTGTCGTTGTCTTAATTCTGTTGTTCTTGTGGTTGTATGCAGAATGCTGCTCATCCTGGGAGGTTTCCTTTTTTCTAAAGCCCTCGAGACAAACTGCTCAGATGTAAAGGTCATTAGTTTCTTAAACAGAGACTATTCGAAATCATATCTTTCTACTTTTGTTCATCTGGAGAAAACTAGATGCAGAAACAAAAATGGATACTTCAGTACTCCATATCTATGTATGGTATCAGCTTACTGATACAGATCCCCCTCCCCTGTATATAGATTATGCTATGATATGATTCATGTATTTCTTTAGCTCTGAAAATAATTAGTATACACCATTTCTGGTTTGATTCAGTTCCTTCAGCAACAGCACAACTTTTTTTCCATGAGTTGCTGTGCTCTTAGATTTTATCACAGCATTTCCTGACGTTATAGCAAAAGGTTTTCATTATTAGTAAATATCTGGCAGTTTGTACAGTTTAATACAGAGGATTAAGGCTAGATCTTTCCAATGAACTTCTTCTTGCAGTCTAGAGTTTGATTCCCTCTGTCTCTGTTTTACTACTGTGTGGTACTGAACAATAACCAGTCAAACAGACAATGCTGTTGGGTTATGCCTGAAAGAAAATTGTTGTGCCTAGTAGTTAACAAATGAATTAAATAAAAAAAACATAAACATACATGCATCTGAATATGTGTCATCATTTTCATCCTCACCCCCCCCCCCTTTTTACCATTTTTACTTGGGATTGCAGTGATAGATTAACAGCAGTCAATGAGACTAAATCATCAACAGACAAGACTTAAACTGGTGGGTAGTGAGCTCTGATGACAGCAAAAGGAAACAAGAGGTGCATCTGGCCTTTTTGTATGCTGCTGCTAGCTAGCCCTTTGGAGAATCATTCAATTAATTTGTACTGCTATTCCATTTATCCATTTCAGACTTAAACCTGACATTTGCCTGCATTCTCCTCCTTCTCAGTCCCTCTTTCTCCATGAAACAGTATCTTTTCCCATTATGTAGTTTTGTATCTATTTGAGTCAGCCTGGCATCCATAACTTCTTCCACTTCCAGCCCTCCTGTCCTCATGAGCTCTTCTCCAAGGCAAATGCTTCAGCCATGCTAGTCTCACTTCATAAAACGGCAGTTCCTGTCCTCTAATCATTTCTGTAACCCTTCTCTGAACTTTCTCGACCAATTTTAAAGGAAGTTCATTTTGTATTTTCATAAAACTATTCATAGTTTTGAAGAACCACTGTTAACTCAGTGGGATTCATTCATTTGTTCTGCTTTTTGTCAGTTTGGATGTTAAATACTTTATGAGACTACATTTTATTTATTCCTTGTATTTGACATATTCATTATCTCATCCTACTTTTATTCAACTATATTGATATTCAGAGCTTGCATGACCCTTGTGTTGTTTTCTTATAATATACTTCCCTTTCCTTCAGGGACCTAATGGGTATTTTTAGTATGCAGTATTGCCTCTCGGAAGTGAACCTGAAAATAAGTGGTTAAATATAGATGTCTGTAAACACCACTATTTTTGACAGGTCTGTGGTGACCATTTGAATACTGTAATGGGTATGTTTTTAGGGGATCTATTTTGAAACACTGATGCCCATGTAACCAAATGTCATTTTCCAGAGATGAACATCGCAAAAACTGAAATACCCGAATGACAATGTTTTCCCAGGGGAAGTAAATACTTTCCCAACATGCCGTTTTCTCCACTGTAGTGTGATCCTGGAGATGGTAGGAGGGGTGTGGTGGGTTTTACTTACTTCAGTTTGTGTTTTGTGTAAGTTTGGGCAACTGTTCACTTACCCTGGGAAAACTTTGCCATTCGGATATTTCAGTTTTCGTGATTTTCATTTCAGGAAAATGACATTCAGTTATATGGGCGTCATTGTTTCAAAGTAGATCCATTTTAAGGCACTGACTTAAGAGTTGTTGCATCACGTCAGGATTTCCAGGACTGATCAATTTAGTGTATGACTATATTATTATGTAGACTGCTACTCCATCTTCCAAATGATGAAAATGATTGGTGCCAAAGCCACAGAATTAAATTAAATGCAAAAAAATGCATCATCATCCCTTTCAGCCAAGGGGAAGTCCCTGCAAATTGCTATATTAATAGTATCCCCCTTAGCTCAAACCCTGCGGTGAGAGATTTGGGAACACGGGTTGATAGCAACCTTAACTTCGATCACCATGTGTCCATAGTGGTAAGGAAGGCTTTCTACGTTGCACTTCACATAAGTAAGAGCTTCACATCCAGAGCTAAGGTTGTTATAACTCTCCTGTACTCATTCTTTATCAGACCACTAATAGAGTACAATGCTCCCTTCTGTATATACCTCACCAGACACCTGCAGCAGCTGGAGAGACCTCAGAGGTTTCTCATCAAGAAAATCCATGGCCTTTAACACATGACCTGCATGGACAGACTGAAAGCCCTGTCACTGTACTCTGTATCTTATAGGCTGCTGAGAAGTGACTTATGCCTGGCCTAGAGAGCAGTCTCGGACCCTGCCCTAATGGAAATGCTGCACATCCACAAGTCAAATGGGACAGGATTCACAAACTCTACAGATCTTACCCTAGCCTGCAAAATTAACAGGACATGCTGGAGAAACAGACATGTCTCTCAGAGATTCCCACTCCTCTGGAACAAACTCCTAATTCACATAAAACATAGCTCCTCAATGACCCTGTTTAAGCGCAACTTAGACAACTGGATGGGAGACCATGAATTTACCCCAAGGGTGTCACCTATGTCCCTCTTGGATAAGGGCCGTCGATGCTGATCATAGACCCGCGCTACAAATATAGATCATACAACTTGGTCAATAAGGGAACAAGGGTATAACATGGCTAGGCTTATAATAGCTCTAGGGCCAATAACCCAGTCACCTCCTATGAACTTATGATCCTATTAAACATTTCATGCACAGCAACACTTGTCCCAGTAACATTGATGTAAATAAGACAGGGCCTTGAGCTTTTTACATGTCTCAGGCTAATGAAAGAAAGGTTAACTAAATCTCATGTAAGCATTATAGAATTGAAGGTACCCTATCATAACATACTTGAGGGCAAAGTTTTAACCTCAGATATACTCCTTGATTTTGAATTAGGTGATTTTGTTTTATTCATAATTATTAGTATCTAATGTTTACAGGCATAGCATGTTTAGTATTGCTAGGGCTCTTAATCTGGGTCTCAAACTGAACAATGGCTTAGAGTTTTGCAGCAACCTGAATATTGTTTATCATTCGTATTTAGCAGCAAACTTAAACCTGTTTTTTCTTCTGTCATTCAGACAGTTGATCACTATTAGAGAAGGGACACAGGTTATTAGCAATGGTGAACACTCTATGAAAACAGTGTTGCATTTTGGCCTTGATAGATTTCTCCATTTCTGCCAGGGGCAGATGAAAGGATGATTTAATGATATCATAATGTACTTGTTATTGACCCCTTCCCAGAATATGTCAGTTTTAATGTATTTCTTTGAACTGGAATTCTTATGTGCCCAGGATGTTTGTGCTAAAACTGTCTGTGTGTAGGGCACAAACTAGTGTTTAATATTCTCAAAGCTGTACGTTAGAAATTATTTTTTAGAATGTGCAGTGCTGTCTGGTAGATGTGTGTGACATCCGGACCTTTTGCAAGTGGACAGTCAGTAAGACTGCATCTTTCTAGTCTTTTCATCTCATGATATTTTACTACTTTATTTCTCTTAACCTCTAGTGTTTATCAAAAACTGATGAGCATTTCTTAAGGATTGACTTGAGAGTGCCTGCTAATATCAGGCTTTACTGCTTAAATCATGTAAATGATCAGCTTAAACGTGTATTTACTATCAAAGAAAGCAACTTGCTTTACTGACATGTGGGTGTGTGCATTGTGAATGTGTGCCTTACAAATTCATATGTTAACAGTGGTGTTAACAGGTGGGTATAAAAGTATGTCTATTAAACTTTTTTTTGGCATATTGTATCATGTCTACTCATTTATATATGTGTTGCTAAATATATTTTTGTAATTACTATGTAATATAAAGTTTATTTCCCAGCTAGTGATACCTGGTAACAGGAGTGGATAGATGTTAATGAAAAGTTATACTAAAAGTATAGACCACATAAATGAAGAAAGGAATCCAGTTCTAGAGCAAAGTGACATAGGATTGCATTTTAGAGATGTGGGAAGGTTATAGAGTGTTGTGCTGCTTCTTTGATTGTCTTAATTACAAAATGTTTAGTCTTCTGTCCAGTTTCAGCTTCTCTCTCGTTTTGATGAAGCTGCCTTCCTGCAAAGTTGCACTATATAAAGTACTGGAGGATGTCTGTTGTCTCATTATTTTGGTGAGCTGTTGATCATTTTTCTCTCTGTTTCTCACCCAGTGCACCACACTGGCCCTCCTGCTTATTCCCACACTGCTCTCAGGTACCTCCATAACGCCTTACATGCAATCAAGGGTATATCTTTTCACCAGATGGGGCCTCTGAATCTCAGGAAGTTGTCCTTGTGTTGCAAATCAAAAGAGATGGGGGAAAGAATCCAGTGGGGAAAAGTGGACAGGGTGATGGAAGTCATCATGTTATGATGGCCAGTCAGAAACCTTACCAGGAAGGAGAAGCAACATGCAGTGACATCATCACTCCTGGTGTTCATCTCTCCACTAAACATAGGATGTCATGCCATTTCCCTCTAGACTATAACCTGTGAGGCACCTGGTTACCAACAGCGGTTGCACAGGCAGTGATCTCTCATCAACACACCCACTGGAATAGGGTAACTGGCCATCAGCCTCTGTACCCTGTTCCTACCACCCCAGCCACCCCTATTTCCAGCCCAAGTTTATTCACAAACTCAGGTCACTAGTAGCCTGGAGATATGACTTGCCTCTGTGCCATCAAGCTGGCTCATTGTCAATCCTTTTTTGCTTTCTTCCTCCTGAGTGAAAGCATCATCAATCCCAGTTCTTATTACTGTTCTACACCAGCTTACCCATTTCTTCTTATTATTATTCTGTACTGAACCTAGTTCATCTGTTCTTTTAATTTTCCAGAGCCAAGTCAGTTTTTAAGCAGCCTATTTTTTAAACTATTTTCATATTTTCACAGGACATCTTTATCTTCTAATAATGCTTATCTGGTATCTGGTCCACATCACTTATTCATTTTTTTGTAGATTCTTATCAGGATGTACTTTTGGTCAATTAGTGTTTTTTGCTTCATACTTTGATTATTTAGGAGACACCTGAAGCCCTCTTTCTCTTTAACTGAATGGAATACTGATAATTGGTTCACAGTTTCTTTCTTTCATTTGTTCATTTACTCTCCTTAGTCCTAAAACAGGGTTTGTACCTACCCTTTAATGCAGAACTGGTTTCAATGTCTCCCTCCTGACTTACTCTCTCCATAGTTCCTTCCCACCAGTATACCTTGGGACATGTTTTATAGTGACCTATTGCTGTTGACAACCATTGCATTAAGTAGAGTACACAGTGACCAGTTATATAACTCCCACTATATTTCATAAAACTGACATTTACAGATATGATATTTTATATGCACATTTCTGTGTTTGACTAGAACTTTTCCAGGTGGATTGTTTATACATTAACTCAAGGACTTTTGATTTTTTATGTAGTTCCTCAGTTGGATAATTTACATAGCCATAGAAGATGAACGGTCACTTTAGCAGTCATTGAAGAAAACTGGTTCCAGCACTGAATTCCGCAGTAAGGGCCATTTGTACCTACTCTTTTCCTCACTGTGGTTACCACTTATGATTAATATCTGTCTCTTGCTGTCCAGTGTCCCACCCTGGAATCCAAAATTAGTTTGATAGTATGTTATGTGGCACTGGTTCGTATGCCTTACTAATCCTATATGTGTCACATCTATAATCCCCCCAGCCAGTCATGGAAATCTTAGATTTTCCTCACGTTGAGTAACATCTCAGTAGAAAATGTAAAATGTCCAGTAGTCCAGTATTGCACATCTGTGAACTGTAAAGGAAAGTCTGCTTATCTGTGGAAATGAAAGATGGTTACAAAGTTAGAAAAAATGAAGGAACACTATTTGAATTTCTGTGAATCTCAAAAAGTGAAACATGAAATTACTTGAATGTCTAGGATTTCTGAAAGAAAACTGCCTGTAAGTATCTGACACTTGACAGAATTACCTGTATCTGTGAATCTTAAAAAAAAAGCCTGTCTGTCAAAAATGTCTAAGGGATCCCTATTTTAAATCAATGGACTAAAACGGTGTAATGATTCTGTCTGTTTTTAAAACCTGGATAAACATTGGCTTGCTTTAGTAAAGAATACATTCATTCACTACTTGCCTAGAAAATCCTTAGTGGAAAGTTTGCTACTTGTCTGCACACAAAACCAGTATTAATAATGTCTACAGAGCCAGAAGAAGCATTGTTGATCAGTAAAATGTACAAGTGGAAACTAACACTGTATACAAACCAAAACCAGAAAGAAAAACATATCTCCCTACTGTACAGGGTGTAAAGCTGTCCAGTGACATTTTGTATCTTGCAAGTATGTATGAAACCGAGAGACAACTTCCAGTGACATCACAGGCATCAAAACTAAAGAACAACGAGCTACTACTGAACCCTTTATTCAGTCATCTTGAAATGGTTATATAAATGTATGAATATTAATAGATGCCAACTGCAGAAAAAAAAGTAATACTGATTCTCATCATGTGTTGTAGCCAGTTCATGCACACTTGCTGCTCCCCTTTCATTTTCCAAAACTAGACAGACTTGTATCCCTGTGTTGACATGCACTGTACTCCTTCTGACAGTAAATATTATTGCCTCACCACCCTCTCCATGAAATAACATTATCTTAAGTCAAGTCTTAAGTTAGTCACCTACCATTCGTACTCCTTTGTGGACCAGTTGACAGGAAGCTGGGCTAGAGGTGGAGGGATTGCTTTTTCCTGGAAAGAATGGCATAAAATCTTACAGAAGACTACCAAACTGAAAGTTGTGTTAGGTACTTCCGATCATTATATAAGATGGATTCATCTATGACATAGAACTCCCCATTTGATACTTGACATGTGGAAAACGGGAAGGAGTGTGATGGAGATGTGATGAACATCAAGCATGTCTTCTGCATACATTCTGGGAATGGTGGGATGTTAAACAACTTCAGGAAAGTATTAACCAGGAACATGAACATATTTTTGAGAAGATAATACATACGGGATAGCCATTCTTGCTTTACCTGTGATGAGAGAAGTGCATATTGAAAAAAGGAGAAGGCCCATCTACTGTATTTATTGGGCTGGGTAGGGAGTATTATTTCCAAGGTGTGGAAAGGTCAAATTGTTTGGGCAAATGAGATGGTAGATGCAAACAACCTCAAGACATATAGAACAATTTTATTAGCTCAGCCTGAGCACCAGGCAAAGACTAAGGTATGGTAGAGAGGAAGTAAAGGAAAGTGAGAGATAAATATATTTATTAGTTGGTATTTGGTAAGTTTGTACCATTGAGGGGGTTAAACTGGATGATTTTTCCAAATGAGGCACTGAAGATCTTAGCTCTTTTTGTTGCTCTTGTGTTTACTGTATGTAGTTTTTAGAGAAGTACAGATGTGCATGAGGGACATTGGGTCATATTATATTGTGCAATGTTCATTTTATGTTGCTCTTTTACACGTCAATATTATAGCTCATGAATTGCTAAGATTTCATGTTTGCTGTTATTGTTAAAGGACAATTGCTTTTTTGTTTTGATTAATGATATAATTACTTAAATAAAATTAATATAAATATATATATAATATATATATATATATATATATATATATATATATATATATATATATATATATATATATATATATGGGATCCGGACACATGCTCGACTAGCATATTCCGAATCACAAAACATTGAACACACATACACGAAAGCGCTTAACATCGACAAGTGCTTCTGTGTATGTGTGCCTGTTTTGTAGATCGGACTACAGTGCGGGTAAGGGAAAATTCCCTTTTCCCCACTGTAGTGTGATCTCAGAGTGAGAATAATAAAGTAGGGGGTGTGGGGGGTGCAGGGCAAAGCCCCAGCAGAAACATAGATTTTTTTTTTAACTACACATACACAGAAGTGCTTTTCGATGTTAAGCGCTTTTGTCTATGTGTGTTCAGTGTTTTGTGATTCATACATATGCTAGTCGAGCATGTGTCTTAGACCCATACATATATATATATATATATATATATATATATATATATATATATATATATATATATATATATATATATATATATATATATATATATATATATATATATATATATATATATATATATAGACTCAGATCATGTTCCCTCTTCTTCCTTGGTTTCAGCTTAAAAAGCAACAGATGCAAGAACCCCCCTACACTCTTTCTTTAGTCCATCCATCTCCTTAATTATCCTTGTTGCCTTTCTTAATCCACATTCCAGCATTGCTACAGAACTTCACATTGTACTCTAGCTGAGGTGGAACCAGTGTTTAACAGCCAGGGAAAATGTCCCTGAATTCTAACCCTTATAGGATATCAAGGCATCCTGTTAGCTTTAGTAGCAAACTTGCTGCTTTGTGCCTGTTGGTGTAGTTGTGTCATTACAACCTCTTCTAGGTCTTTCCTTCTCTCAATCTGACTGAATTCTACTCCCATTCCACTTCTGTTCACCCATGTGTTGTTTTGTACTGGATCCATCATCTTGCATTTGTCAGTGCTGAACATTAGCTGTCCTCTCTGTCCATCTTGCCAATTTCACAAGATTCCTTCCTACGCATCTTCCTCCTTCACACATCATGGCTGATGTCTTTTTTAAATTATTTTTATTTGGTTTTAAAGCAATAAATAAACAAATTAGTTATAAAACAACTATTTACGTAAGTCCACAGCTGATCAATACATCAAAGTTTTACATATCAACAACAATTAATATTTTTCAAGTCTTTAAGTTTAAGCCAAGATTTATATGAAAGTATAATATTAGAAATTCTCATCTTTATAGTATACAGTTCACTACTGCAAACAATTTTTTGCCATACTAATACATTCAAAACTAGGGGAGGTAACTTTACTTTTCAAATTTTTAGTAATTACTTTACTGGCTATAGCCAGAATAGACCAAAGAAGAGGCACTTGGATTTTTAGAATTATCTCAGGAATTGGAGCATTAAATAAAATTAAAGATTTAGAAATATCACATCTATCTGACCATAGATGTTGAATGAAATTATTAATTTCTTTCACATTCATGTACCATATGCATTCAATCAGCTATTATTTCCGAATCACATCTCCAGTATTTAATTCTGTTTGATTTATACATAATTGTAATTTTCTTAGGAGTGAAAAAAGCTCTGTTTAAGAATTTCCAAGTGGACTTTTTCCAATATAATGTAGGTGTAATTTTATCTGTAGATTTCAATATTATTTTTTTGCATTCTTCAGAGAAGCCTTCATTGTTAATTTTTGAGGAGTAGTCCCAATAGGAATTTTATAAATATATGAAATCTAACTTAAGAATTTTAGAAATTTGTGACAGAGATGATTTATTTTTCATTGCATTGTTATTGATATTTATTATGAATTCCAATAATTTGGGGGAAGATTTCTTATCTAGGTTAAATATATTATTAATCTCTGTGTTCACAAAGTCTCTAAATATTAGTAAAATTAACCAGTGCTTAGAATCCTGATTGTATTTGGACCTTAAATCTTCAACAGTATATACTTAAGTACCATTAAATTAAGTTACTTTGTCATTTCAGTACTAGCATTTTGTTGGAGTTATGAGTTTCTAAGCAGTCATTTGTATATGCAACTGGAAACACAGAAAATATTAAGTCTTTAATAAAATGGTTAGAATATGTGAACTTTTGGAAAGAGGAAATTATGTTATTTAAATAGGAAATTTGAGAAGCGGGTATAATTCTCTTTACATAAAAGTCTTTTAATAACCAGACAAATCTATTAGGGACTATTTGTTGACGACTAGTTGTGAAATATTTATTATTTACTAATAATATTTTTGATGTATTTGTTTCCATTTTGAATCATAAGATGAATTTATCCATAATGCTATAACTTTTACAATTGTTGAAGTAGCATACAATTGAGTATCAGGGAATCATATTCTACCATTATCCTAACCTTTTCTGTGCCAATCAAAAGAAATACTTAGTTTATTAGGATGCCAAAAAATAAGTGGAATATTATTTATCTTTTTTCATCAATTTTTTTGGTAGACATAGTACTAAAGATTGTAAGACACACAATATTTTAGGGAGAATTACCATCTTAATAAGCATTAATCATTTTTCCATGGTAAAGAAGAATGTGTTCCAATTTCTGGCTAAACTTAAAATTTTATCAACAACCTGTTGAAAGTTTGCTCATATCATTTCTTTACTATTAGACATAATGGTTTTACCAAGGTGTTTCATTTGATTCCTATTTCAATTAAAGTTAGAATACTTTTTGTATGATTTTTTTTATTAATTAATAATGTACTTGTTTTATTATGATTAAAGCTTAAGTTTGAGATTTCTTCAAGCTGACTCATAGAATCTGTGATGTCTGTGCACTGGCCCAGCAATCAAGGAGCCTCAATCCTCACCACTAACACCAGTGACGGGTGTCCACATTGGGAAGGATTACAAATACACACACAGTAAATTACAATTTCTCTTAAGAGCACACAGAGATCACAGGAAAATGCTTAAAATAATACAGTAGAATAGTTCTGACATCAGTACAGAAAACAAATAGTCTAATCTTCCTATTTCCTAGCTATTTCTAAGAGAGACACTAAAGTCTAAGATCCTACTTAGATACAGAGCACAGGCAGAGTGCTGGTGAGATGGATGTTCTGAAGACAAAAGACAAGTAATCTCCGTGGTATCCCCGAAGTCTCAAAACAACCCACTAAAGTGTAGTGGGTCTAAAAACAAAACAGTGTAAGAAACTTCTCTGTGTGGAAGATTTTCAGTCCATATATTTCTAGTTAATCATTATATATTAATCAGATCAGACAATAGTAGTAGAAGTAGAGAACGTAAACTCATCTTAAGTCAAAACAAAAAGTAATAATAGAAAATATATAATTGTACAGCATTACTAAGTATTCGAAAGTAATCCAAGCAAGGCAGGCAGTCTGTTTCCAGTCAAAAATCCTTTATTTAGTACACAGGTCTGTAATGTAATGTAATGTAAATTTAGAGAAATGTGTAACCCTCAAATTAATATTACAATGGAAAGGCACATGTTTTACACAAGAGATCCAAAGCCTGGTGAAACTAATGCATCATATATTACTAAAATGTGCAGATTTGGTGATCTGGGCAATGAGTTGATAAAAGACAGGCTTGTGTGTGGTGTTAATGATACAGTTGGAGAGATTTTGCTTTGAGACAGTGATTTAACATTGAGCAAAGCCATTGATAGTTGTCAAATACATGAGCTTACAGAAAAGTATACGAATGTTCTTATGAATGAAAAAAACATGCATGCAGTGTCTGCAGTGAGAATGTTGATAGCGTACAACATAAAGCTAAGATGAAAAAGAAATTATAAACTGAAGTGTGTGGCAGTACCTAACTTTAACTATAAAGTGAATAGGGCCACAACACCCAACCTTATTGTTAACTGTTGTAATTGTACAGCAGTCATGAGCCTAGACGACAGAAATGTTTAGCTTTTGGTCAGCAGTGTCATAAATGTAAAAAGTGGAATCATTTCAAAAGGCTTTGCAAGTCTAAAGTGACACATACTTTTATTAAAAGAGAGCATCAAAGAAGCAAGTAGATCAGATATAGAGCTGTGAGCAAACTTTCTATGTTGACAATTTCTCTGTGAATGATGAAACAGTTAACACAGTAGATTATTGGTTGGAAGCAAAGAGTGAAATATTTTGTACTGTTCAAATTAATGGGAAACCTGTAGAGCTTAAACTAGACACTGGATCCAAGTGCAATGTTATATCAGCACAAATGTTTGCTAAAGTAAAAGCTGGTGAGAAACTTGATTCAGCAAACTGTGCAAAACGAATTACTTATGATGGTGAAGAGATTCAAACTGATGGTGCAGTAGTTCTCACATACCATTCTGCTGGGAACAACTATGACTTGCAGTTTTACATAGTCAAAAGATACGTGTAGTCACTGTTAGGCATCAAAGACAGTTTGAGAATGGGACTGGTTTCATTTAATAAAGAGGTCCACCATATAAGTCTGAACAACAGCAATAGTTTTACATAGAATATTTTTAGTGAATATGCTGATATTTTCACAGACGAGCTTGGCAAACTTCCAGTCACATACTCCATGGAGTTAAACCATGAAGTATCCCCAGTTGTCAGACCAGCAAGGAAAATTCCAGTAGCAATGCAGAGCAAAGTAAAAGCAGAACTTGATGAAATGGTGAATTTAGGTGTCCATACTGCAGTAAAAGAACCAAATGAATGGGTATCCTCCATGGCCGTAGCTCATATGAAAAGCTCAGATGATATTCAAATACATATTGATCTGAAAGTATTAAACAAAGCACTTAAATGTCCTCATCATCCAATGTGCACAGTAGATATAGCCACTCTAATGCCAAATGCCACTGTTTTTTCAGTCTTAGATGAAAAAATTTCCTTTTGGCATTTGTCGCTGGACCACAGATCTTCATTGTTAACCACTTTCAGTACACCATTTGGAAGATAGATATTCTTGAGAATGCCATTTGGGATAAATTCTGCCAGTGAAGTATTTCAACGTGCAATGGAAAAAAAATTTTTTTGGTTATCCATGTGCTATTATAGTAAACAACATTATTGAATGAGGGCAATGTTGAAGACAGACATGATAGAAACCTCAAGAAAGTTCTAAACTGTGCTCATGAAGTAAATCTTAAATTAAATCCTCAGAAATGCAAATTCAAACTGAAAGAAGTTACTTATGTGGGTCATTTGTTTACCATTTCTGGCTTACAACCAGATTTGTCTAAGCAAGCAGCAATTCTTGAGATGCTAGTTCCAGAAAGTGCCACATCTTTACAACGTTTTCTTGGTATGGTCAACTATTTAGGAAAGTTCATCCCAGACCTGAGTGAGCTTTCAGCACCCTTACGTGAGCCGACATGCAAAAATTTAAATTGGTCCTGGTTGGAACAACACCAAACAGCATTTGATATTCTGAAACAGAAAATTGCCAGCCCAGCCACACTGAGATATTATGATGTTCACAAAGCTATAACTCTTTTGTGTGATGCTTCAAAGTATGGTCTTGGTGCAGCATGTCTTCAAGAAGGCATACCAGTGGCCTATGCATCCAGAACATTAACCCAAACTGAAATGCAGTATGCACAAATCAAAAAAGAACTTTTGGCAGTAGTGTTGTGCTCACATGTTCGAACTTCAGTAATTATATTTATGGCAAACCTATTCAGAGACTGATCACCAACCTCTAGTGACAATTCTGAAAAAGCCAGTACAAACAGCCCCAGCACGCCTGCAATGCATGATGTTAAAATTGCAAAAGTACAATTTCAATATAGTCTATACTGAAGGCAAATATCAATACCTTGCTGATGCTTTGTTGAAAGCACCCAGACAAACAACAGAATAGCATGACAATGAGAAAGCAGACTTTGAAGTCATGGAAGTCAGAATTTTTTCCTCATCACATCTTGATGAACTCAGAGATCACACAGCCTCAGACCCAATTCTCCAGAAACTGCAACATTTTATCAGTCTAGGATGGCCAGCACGAAAAACTAGTCTACCACTTGACATGCAGTATTTTTCTTACAGAGATGAGCTCATGATGGAAAAATCATCATGAATGGTCCTAAAGTGGTCATTCCTACAGCATTACAATAGGAATATATCAAAATTTTGCATCGTGGTCACCCAACTACTGATTCAACCAAAGGAAGGGCAAGAGGCATAGTATTTTGGCCTTCTATGTCCAAAGATATAGAGAAGGAAACTCTAGCATGTTCAATTTGCAACAGTACTAAATTGCACCAACAAAAAAACTACTTCAGCTAAACCAGATTCCTGAATTACCATGGTCAACAGTTGCTACTGATATTTTTGAATGGAATGGTCAGCATTACTTAGTGCTAGTAGACCCTTACTTGAATTGGTTTCAAACTGACCTTCTTCCTAACTCAATGTCCATCACAGTCATTATGAAATTGAAGAGATATTTTTCTGTCCATGGTAGTCCACACAAAGCCATTTCTGACAATGGTGCACAGTTTACAAGTCAGCAGTTCAAGAAATTTGCTGAGTCTTGGGACTTTGTCCTAAGAGGGTCTATATTATATATTTGAAGCTTCAAAATTTCAAACCTCATATGTTCGACAACATATGAGCGAAACTTGAATCTTCGAATATATAATAAAAACGTAAAAAAAAAAACTTACCTTAATGCTCTGAGCAGGGGGGCAAGCCCCCCATGCACCCCCCACATCCCCCTACTTAAATATACCAACTCCAAGACCACACTTCAGTGCAGAAAAGGGAAATTTATCCATTCTGCATGTATGGAGCCGTTGCCTTTCACCTTAGAACTTTACAAAGTTCGATGATATGGTGTCGACCATATGACATTCGAACTTTGAAACGTTCGATAATTTAATAGGGACCCGTCCTAAGTATCTACAGTCCAATGGATTAGCTGAGGGTGCAGTTCAAAGTGCGAAATATTTGTTGGAGAAATCCAACAGAGATTGCACCAATGTTTTTCTTAACTTACTCTGTCTCAGAAGCATTCCTCGAGATAATGTGCTTGGTTCACCTGCTCAAAGATTAATGTCCAGACAGACAAAAGCAACTTTACAGATCAGTAAACCTTTGTTAGTACCAAATGTAAAGAACAACAGAATGGTCAAGGCTCAATTTTCAAGAAAACAGTCACAAAAGTTGTAATACTGTAAGTCCAGAAAACCACTTAGACTATTAAGGCAAGGAGAAGTTGTGAGAATGCAAAAGGATATGACCGACCGGGTATCAAAAAACCTTTGTGAAGAACTGAGATCTTACATCATACAATCTGAAGGAATGGATTTCAGAAGGAATCAAAGACACATACTACCAGTCTCCAAACCAGTGATGCAACAGATATCCTGTGTCAGAGACTCTATTTCTCAGAGTGACTCTACACTTGTTCGAATTCCAGAGGACAGTGTATCTTCTTCAAATAATCCTGATGTAATCCTGAAGTTCCAATTATAAAAGAATCTCCAGAGACTGTCCCTCTTGCTAAACCTAGTCAAAGTTTTTATGTAACCAGATTGGGTAGAATTTCCAAACCCATTTCAAGATACACAGCGACTTGGGCTTGAATTCATTTGTTGTTATACGTTGCTGTGATATCTAACTTGTTAAATATATCTTGTTCTCTATACAGTATGTCAAACAAGTCAAAGAGGGAGGATGTAGATCATTGTGTGTATTGTACCTAGTCAGCCACTGTAGCTAGATAGCACATGCATATAAGTTACTGAGCATGTGCAGGATCAGTGCCATTTTGTATAGTCAATCAGAGTGAATGCAGGCATGAATGGAGATGTACATGCGAGTGTGCTTGAAGTAATGAGTCAGTCAGTTAGCTTAAATACATGTTCCAGTTACAGCTCCTGATGTGTTTATGTACAATAAACAACTTGAACCCATCACAGTGTCTCAATGTCTCATTTGATACATGAGACATGCAAAAAACGCCAGGTAGACTATAGTACATCTACTGGGATGCTGTTACCAAGCTTGACTGGCAACGTCTTTGGCTGTTAACTCATGTTTCATATCATGGAGCTGGTAGTACACCAGAAACACCACTAGATTTTCCTTTGTGATTTATTTCCACTACTTTCCTGTCACCAACATCAGGCTGATAGGTCTGTAGTTTTCAGGATTGTCCCTGCTGTCTCCCTTGAGTAGTAGGACGGTTGTAGCTTTTTAATATTTATATCTTCACAATTACTAGAAATACATTAAATATCTCCTTCATAGGTCTACTTGTTGATTTATAATTTTTATGGACAGGATTAGCCCACAACATATATAGTCAGCTTTCAGCAGAGATCCAGTGCAGTATTCATAGTGGCTAGGGGAAAATTTGAATAAGACACAAGGGAAATTTCCTTACTCTGTTCTGTAAGTGCCAATGGATCTTTTATATCCCTCTTCTACCAAGTGAGACAGACAGGACCTCAGTTTAATGTTTTACCTAAGGAATAGCACCTCAGAAGTGAAGCATGTTTCTCTATAAATGGTCAGTAATAAAAAATATATATATCCAAGCCCTTACTGTGGGAATGGAACACACACCTTTCTGATCTTCTGACATGCGAGTAAATATCGTATCTGTTGAGCCACTGACATCATCCATGCCAAGATCCTGTGCAGATGCTTCAGATTTTAGATGGCAAAGTCTCTGAACTAGGGGGCTTTATTCTCCTTCATCCTGTCCTGTACCTCCTCCAGCTTCTTTTTGCTATGTTTGCCCATATTTCTTTTATTCTGTTTTGAACCAGTAATCATACCTTCAACTTCTTCATGAACACGGAATTCCTTTGTTGATTCATTTTCACTCGTGCATTAACTGCTGTAACCTCCCTGTTCACTTTCCTGCTAACCTTAATATGCTGTGTTTTCTGCATCGTGTTTTTTCTTTATGTATATCTCCTCACTGCATGCAGACCACCTGGTCTCCTGCTGACCTAATATTGAAAGGGACTTGTCATCTAAGCAGCCATCAGGGTTTTCCATATTATTTTCCTAACTCATTGTCCGTATGGTTGCTGTATCCTGGGTGTTTTTCATTGATTGCTGTACCAAGCCCATTTGATATCTGCAAAGTGCCACATATACGGATCATTCCTACTAAAACATAAAGCATCTTTCTGCAGTCTTTGAGCAGAGATAAGTAGCTCATACATGGTATAGTGCTCCTAGCTTCTGCTATGAGCCACCAGTGTGAGCTCATGCCGTCTTCCCTCCAGCCAGAATGGGCAAGTTGACATTGGTCACTCATTTCTATTCTCCTATAAAGCCCTTCAAATGCCCAGTTTACTAACTGTTCCTGGGTATTCTGGGTCATGCTCCAGGATTCATCACTTTATGCCATGGATTCAGCTTCTGTGCTTGCTCCAGTGTCTCTCCCTTCCTCCATCTCCTATAAACCTTCTCTGTCTCCCTTACGGTCTCTTTTATCCCTTTGTTTAACGGTAAGGGTTTCTTCCTTCTTTTTTATTGCTGTTTAAGTCAGCTCCATAATGTAGCCACTGACCGTTAGGGCATTACATGTATTGACAGCTAGATCATTATCTTATATGAGATGTAAAACTTGACTGATACCCTGTTCTTACTGGATTGCTTTTGAAATTACTTTTTTGAGTTGATTATTTGCTGTATTTATCTTTTACTTCAACCACACACCCTCATGCCTCTCAACTGTCCAGATTTTCATAAACTGTCCAGATTTTCATGAACTGTCCAGATTTTTGCATCATATTTTTGTCTACTACTCAGAACATTTTTCATTTTTTGGCAAATAGTTGAGGATTAAAGTTGGTAAATAATGACAGGCAGTTGAGTTTCAGTCTGAATTTACTTTGGAAAATGCATGCTAATGCAAAAATCAGCTATCCTAGCAACTTTCTAAGTTTATAAGCACAGTATTTTAAAATTGTTCCTATTTTGGGCCTTTGTCCCCCCATTATTTTTGGCTTGTCCAGAACTGTTGCTCTAAGAGGCTATGAGATTTTTATGTAGAATGTACAGTATAAACTGTGTAGCTTTTTCATTAGATTTCAAAACACTCTGATAACAAAAAGCAGAATGTAATGAAAAGTACAGTTGTGTACACTTACCATAAATGTAGATGTTTGAGTGTATTCACTGTTGCAGTCATTACATTTTAGAGGCTGCTACTTGGAGTTCAGTGAACACCTTTACAAAGCTCTATCATCTGCCACTCTGCTCTAAATCCAGGGCAGTAATCCTCCTGGCAGGTTGCCCTCAGTCGGCCTGAATTCCAAAGTCCTGGGTCCTGCGTCGGCTGCTGTCGCCCCTTCCCTGACGTCAGGTCGTCAGGGGTATAAAAGATGTGTCCGACACCATTTTCTTTAGTTTTTCTTGTTCCAGATGTCAGGTGCCCCCTAAAAGGGTAGCCAAAATTTATATATATATATATATATATATATATATATATATATATATATATATATATATATATGTGTGTGTGTGTGTGTGTGTGTGTGTGTGTGAAAATTCATGCACCAATATGAACTTTATCTTCATCTAGAAGCAAATGCACCACATAGGTTGTATAAATCAGAGAAGGAAAGATAGGTTCCATCAGAAGAAAGAGGGATGGCAGGTGGGTAACCTGGACTGCAACAGTGAATACACTTGAACATCTACATTTATGGTAAGTGTACACAACTGTACTATGCTCTTCATGTTTCACTGTTGCAGTCATTTCATTTGGGTAGAGTCCCAAAGCTATGGATGGGAAGCTGGAGCTAAACAGCATTAGGAGCGGCTATGAGGCCCTGCAGAACTGCAGTGGCAAAGCCTGCCCTGGATTTAGAGTAGAGTGGCAGATGATAGTGCTTTGTAAAGGTGTGCACTGAACTCCAAGTAGCAGCCTCTACAATGTAATGACTGCAACAGTGAAACACGAAGAACATCAGTACAACTTTCTTCAAAATGATCTCTAATATGCATCCAGACAGTGCGGTCTTTTCTTTGTTCTTACTTAGCACCCACTGAAAACAATCTCAGGTCTAACATTTATGGGAGCCATGCGAACAAATAACACGGGTAAAGGGACAGCCTTGCAATCAGAGCATTTATTGCTGCTTGCACTACTACCCAGATCCCCTTTTTTTATTCATCACAGAAAAGTGTCCACATTCACTTCTGAAAGAAGGTAGACTTCACTATCATAACCCTACAATTTGTCTATTTGATTTTAGAAACTACAATAGGGCTACCACTGGTGGTACAGTGGTTAGCATTGAAGAAGAAGAATAGGGCTACCACTGGTTTTGCCTCATTTGCCTTGGTGTTTTTCATGATGTCCTCTCTACTACTGTTGCCAGCAATTCAACAACCAAGTGCTGCCACAGGCAAGACATACCCCATCCATGGCCTTACAGATGCACAATAAGGAAATTGATAAAACATAGTTCTTAAAGATATAGGTAACCTTATTTAATGAAACAATTATGTTTTTCAAAGGTATGTGTGTATTTAGACCATATTACTGAATGCTATTGCATCAAAATGTTTTTACCTTTAGCGTATTCTAAACATGATTTCTAGTACCCTTGAATATACATGGAAGCATAGCAGATCATATTTATAGTTTTACTTCTCTTCAGAGAATGCTTTCTCTGTTTCTGTGCCTACTGACTGTTTTATGTCCTAATATCAGGAATACTGTGATCCAGGAAAAACTGCTGGCAGATCTTATATATAGGCACAGTGTAAGGAATAATAGTTAAAGAATGTAAGGCCACAGTACTTTCCAATCAGTACAATTTGTAAGCTTTAGGAAAGGCAGTAAAGACAAGGAGCACTGCTAATGTCTCCATTAATGTTTTTTCTTGCCAGTTTTTCTACAGTAGACACAGCTATAACAGCCTGGCTTTAACTGTTATATTCTAAACAGAAATAATTCTGTATTCCATGACTAAAACCATGCTCAAACTGAGGGTGTAAGTTAAACAGCTTAGACCTTCCAATATGATAAATGTTACAATTGTCTACCCTGCATTTGTAGTGTATGGGGCACCATGAAAAAAGATAAACTTGTTACGCACTTCTGTAGCATGAGACCCAACTGTAACAGTGCTTCCAATGATGTGTAACAGTTGTTACACACCCCCTAAGTGCTGTTGCAGTCAGGTTTAAGGGAAGGGACATTCCTTCACTCTCAATGGTCCCTGAATACCTTCCCTCCTATCTGCACATAATTTTGCAGATGTCAGTCTGTAAGTAACTTATTTACATTAAAGCAGTATTTAAAAACTGTCCCTGATTTTTTCATTACTTGCTGTCTGTGCAACAGCACTCACTAAGTGCTTTACTGGCTTCACTTTGAGCTAGTATATGGAGCAGATAAAACTCTACGCAATACAAAGAGTTATGATCAGGTCTCAAAAATCATAACCCATTATTATGTGTTCTTCACATGGATGCCAAGATTTCCCTCTCAAGCAAATTTGTTGGTATCCATGTCTCGAACACATAATAAAGTGGTTATGATGGGAGAACCGAACATAACTCTTTATATTATCTCACTCTAGAAGCATAGGCTGAGCAGCCTAGTTTTGAAGGTATACAGACTGGTGTCAATAGTGTATATATATATATATATATATATATATATATATATATATATATATATATATATATATATATATATATATATATATATATATATATATATATATGGTTTTGCACTAATAATCCCCAAACTATGCCTTCTAAGTTATTGTTTTAAGGCTTATCAAATCTGACTGCATGCATGTGTTGTGTACTTCTACTGTTTAATAATTTCTGTACTGATATTTGACAATAGGTTTTATTCATGTGTACTAACTGTATGATTTGTATTTTCTACACTTCATATTTTAACTGTCTCTGGACTGTGTTATAGTGAAAAAAGTACTCATATGAAATGAAACCAGCCTCTGTGATGCACAGGTATACAGCTCTGACTGTGACCTGTTTTTGAGGATTCAGCTGCGGTGGTACAGCGGTAGCATTGTTGCCTCACAGCAAGAGGTTCTCCTGTTCGATTCACGGCTGGAGTGCCTTCTGTGTGGAGTCTGCATGTCCTCCTTGCGGTCGAGTGGCCTCCAAAAGGCATGCGCACCTTTGCTGAAGGTTGGGCATCGGGCTGGCAACTTGGCACCATAAAAAATCTACTGCCAATCATTAGCGGACCGGAGTTCCGCTGTGGTGACCCCTAACTGGGAAAAGCCGAAAAGACAAACAAACAGTCAGACAATGGAAGAGCCAAGTAGGAGAGGTGCAGCTTTTTGCTGAGGTGCCCAGAATTAGGGATTTAGTGACTCCCATGATGCTAGCTATGTTGCTTCAGGGGTATATAGAGGCCAGTCCTCATCAGATTGGCCATGGCTGTGTGAGAGGTGTAGACATGCCTGCCCAGTCCATGTCCTCTGTAGCTCTGCCAGGGGACATGCAGGAGTGAGTGTGCTCTTGCTTAAGGAGCACTGGTAGTCCCTGCAGTGATGTGGGTGGTTATATCACTATTGGGACATAAGGAATAAAATACTCTCATGACTGCCTCATTGATGGACTGCTCTTTCTCTCTCCTGTTAGGGAAAGAATGGATTGTAGTAGCTTTCACAAACCGGTACCAGAGCTCTCACTCTAATAGGGAATAAGTGGGCAACCGTGGCAGTGGCTTGATGGTCAGCAGAAATGGGGGCTGAGAAAGTACACGGTAAAAAAAGTCCTCATACCATTTCACTTACAGAGTTGACAGATGAAAAATAAATAACTGAAATAGAGATATAAAGTGATGCAAGGAGCACAGAGCTAACTGGAAACTGAGGGTTGGCACTCAAAATGGGGGGAGAAGATAAAAACAAGTTAGTAAAAAATCCAGCTGCTGCTTGGAACCTAGGTTTTAGGACCTAGATACTTTTTCTACCTTCATGTAGCTATTGCTTTTGCTTCCTGTGATGCCTTGTTGCTGGCAGCCATCTTGTCTGCCAGAATAATGTAAACATTTCAGTCAATTTTCTAGTATTCCATACAAATCTAATCATGCTGGTGATCAGTACTTTGAATCTTTTTCGTTCCAAAGGTTAGAAGAATGAGGTGAGTGTTAATTCTGATGTACATCACCAGCTGTTTCTGTCCCGTAAGTGTGAATGGTTACAAGAATACTTAGTAACTGCTCATCTCTTTAACTCTGAGTTGGTATGGAACTAGTGATGCATACTATTCTAAAATGACTAACTAATGTATTCTGCCACCAAGAAGCTTTGTGGCTTTTTCCTTATGCTGTGAAAGGACAGTTAGATACAGGAGTGGCTGCCTGTAGTACACATTTGGAAATGCATCTCTTACCTGTACTACTTATCTGTAGCCAGCCATCAGTACGTACCTTCAAAGAGCAATACAGCTTGGATTTGCATTTTCAGGACATTCTTTTGATGATACTATCCTATATGGATCCTGTCATGAGCATTTCAGTGCAAATGCTTGCTTGATTTTTTTTTTTTTTGGATAAGCTGTGTGCATAGTACTTTCTTTTTCAACCTGAATAGACACTGAGACTGTGAAATAAAAAGATGAAATACAGTTCACCTGCTTACAAACTAGAAGTTAATGTAGGGTGGAGTTGACAGGCTAATTCCAAATGCAGGAAATCATTAAACAGAATTTGGAAAATGGTGTATAACACAGTGTGCCTTGCCAAAGAACTAGCATTGGTCAGAATGCCATAGCAGCTGTGTTTTTCTCTATCATAGGTGTGTGTGCACTGAATACAATATTAAGCCATTTATGTCTGCTTTTGTGGTTTGTCATCTGTCAGTAGATCATCTGCATGTCTGGCTGCTTTGTTCTTTTACCAGCCAAGAATAAGTAAAAAAAAATCATACGTCTGTCCACAAAATGTAAGGTAAGTTTGTTTGCTTTCTGATGAATGTGGTTATACTGAATACTGGCCTGAAGGGAAGCACTTTGCATTAAGGAACATTATGTGTCTGCAGTGTTAGTCTAAGTAACCTGAATGAAAGCTAGTATGTCTGTCTGCAAAGCTAAAAATAACTCTTCTGTCTACAAAATCCTGTGTCACACTATGACTCAATTAACAAATCCTAATGTTACACTTCCTGTCTGTGTACAAAACCAAATGGAATGCTAATCATTTTCCACAGAAAAGGGTCCTTGTTTACTGGAAAGTATTTGGTTAACTAAAGTCAGAGTTACGCATTTTAAAGGAAACAGAATAAAGTTATGATTTTGCCTAATTTGCTTCAGTATTTGCGCCCCCCACACCTTTTTTTTTAACTAACTAACATTCACAGTCATTTTTACATTTTCTTTTCTCTCAGTTTCTGTTTTAAGTCTAGGCTGTCTATATTTGCCTTCTGTGTGTTTTCCCAAATAATCTATTACTGTTTCATTGCTTGGAAACACACCTGCACTTATGAAATGTGGGTCTTGCCAAATGACATGGACTCAGCCCAAGTGGATGCCGTATTTGCATGTTTAAGATATTTCTTTTCTTCATCTGTAAAAATAGCTAATGGAATGTGACCTGTATCTGCAAAACCTGACAAAACATTGCACTTGAGTAAATTTGTTTATAAAATATAAAGGTGAGGGTACATGCATTACAATGGTAAACCAAAAGAACCATTAGCTATTGTTTATATAAGCTGAAAAACAGTGTTTAAGAAACTTTGCTCCTGTCAGCAAAACATAAGGGACCACTTCTTGTAAACATGCCGCTTCTTAAGAATGCTTAATCATTTGTGTTTAAAATTAAGTGATAAATAAATTTAGTTTCCTTTACAACAGCTGAACAAATATAACCTGCATGTCTAGAAGACATGAGAATGGCACCTCCAGTCTGCATCAGGAAAATAATAATATTTTCTTTTTACTGCAAAACCAGCAAAAAAGAATGTTACAAAATGAATGGATGTAGGGCACAGTTTCTTCAAACAGCCTGAAGAAACCTATTGTTGTGTCTTTCGGCTTATCCCGGTTAGGGGTCGCCACAACGGAACTCCGGTCCGCTAATGTTTGCTAGTGGATTTTTACGTGCCGAGTTACCAGCTCACGAAGGTACGCCCATTCACGCATGCCTCCACACAGAAGACGTTCTAGCTGAGAATCGAACGGGACAACGTCTTGCTGTGAGGCGACAACGCTACCGCAGCACCACTACCGCAGGTAGCCTAAGTTTTGAAAATCTAAAAGAGAGAGAGAGACTACCACTGTTGCAGGAGAATTGTACTGTTTCCTTCTATCTGAGTGTTGTGTTTCTGAATACAGAGTTATACCGCAACAAGATGGTTACTGAGGACAGCACAGTAAACATCCTGAACAGCTTCCCCTTCTCAAGGATTGGAATGAGGTTAAGAACCAGTGCAAAGGTTAAGCACATTATTAGCTTGGGAATGGAGAAGGTTATAATATACATTTATTTTGTTGATATCTGTACATTGATTACCTAATGGTATTAAGCTATTTACTGTAAATCTGTGTTAAAACATTAATGCCATGTGTTGTTCTTTTAATGCGCATATACATTTCAATGGGCCCTAGTGGCCTTACCCGCCATAAATAAATGCATACCTACATTTTTTTGTGGCTCAAATCCAAGACCTCCAGCATACCGTCTGGTGTCACAGCCACTGGACCAACAAGAGCCTCTGGACAGTTAAATTTTACATTCAGAGGTTTATCCTTTCAGCTAGAAAACACCTAGCATGGTGATCAAGGTCAAATTACAAACACACATACATAAAGAAGCACTCTGGATTCGACTATTCTCAAAAGAATGTTCAGTGAATATATTAAAGGCTGACCAATTTAGCTGAAACAGAATTTTATGTGACTACTGCCATAAAAAGTCCAAATGCTTAAATGATTTAACAGCTTTAAAATGTTAATTTGAGCTCCAAAAGAGCAGCAGCAGTAGCTAAACCAGTGTATATAGATAAGAATGTGCTAGAATTACAGCACAGCAAAGGCGGATAGATAGCACAGAGCTGGTTTAAATAGGATACTTATTACAGGTTCTTTAGAGATGTTCAAAAAACACTGTATCACAACTGGCCACTGAGTACCCAAGACAGTACATTATGTTACCCTTTCCAAAGCCTATAACTCCTCATATACAGCATTAGTTTTAGTACAAGGAAATATTTAGTTAAATATCATACAGTATGAAAACTATTTCAAGGTTATAGTGCTGATTTTTAACTAAGAAGGTTTGGTTAGACTTTCCAGACTTTGATGAAACCAAGTACATTCTTGCTGTTTAACAGGACAAATGTTCTACCACTACCTAATGTGGTCTTTTAAGTGAGTAGATAGATGCCTTTTTTAAAGGGGGTTTCTAGATAGGATGGCAGTGGGCACATCTGAAAGTACCTGTCGTTAGAAGAAGGGACCCCACACAATCTTTGCGTACCACTGACTCAAATATAAGTTTTACAACTGCAGTGTGTCAGGTGAATGCGGTATAATGTATGGACATCTTCATGCCGCTCAAAGATTGTCACATCTCTCCTTCTCACATTCACAGACTGAAACTACTTCTGTGAAGCTTTCTTTGACTGGCTCAGCATTCTTCTCCATATGCAGACTCTGAAAAAGGTTCATGTTATAAGACACAGGTCTGAAGCAATTTTCAATGATCCGGAAATTGATTTAGGTCCGCATACTAAATGAACTTAAATCCTCATCTGTAGAAAAAAACTTGATAGCTTTGTAGGTTTGTCGAGAATCTGTTTCTGAGCCCAATGACTTCTTTGGGCTTTACTTTTAGATCTTGCTGAAGCAAGTTAGAAGTGGAACATGGCCTTCTTGATGTAACCATTTCTGCAGGATACAAATCTGTCTTCTTTGCAGTAAGTATGTACTAAAAAGGAATCACTGCAGGCTTGTTTCTACAATATTACCTTTCTTTTGTTCATCCTTTCCTTCAAATTTTGGTACAGTAGTTACATGACAAATTCACTTTCCTTTTATGAAGTTTAAAAAAGTACAGCTATCAAATCAGATCCATTATCAGAAATAGCATTATTTTAATCTCAGGACAGTTACTGTTTCGTTTTTCAGTATTTGCAGCAATCATACAACTCATGACACACCTGTCCATCCACTTTGAATAACTACCAAAACTAGTAACATGTTTCCATGTAATGGGCCAGAATAATTCATGTGCACATTGCTTTTCATGCTATTCCCATGAGTACAAAAGTCTACAGAATGATGTTTGCTTGATTAACATTCAACAGACATCTTTTCTTACATTTCCACATTTGGAGTCATGGCAGGTAAAAACATGAGATTTGGTTAAGTCTGTCCTTCTGAGCATTCCAGTACAAGCTTGATGCAACATTTACATTATTACAGAACAGCATTGTGGAGAGACCGCAATACACATTCAGCTCTGATGCGTACTGCTACTCTTCAGCAATAGTATGCCATAAACACTGGTTATTTTTAGAACAGTTGTTTAGCCTTAGGACACAGTCTTGAAACTGGGATAGAATTATATCTTTGGCATTCCAGTGTTTAACTCGCTCAGTATACATATGTGCAGTGTCCAAAATATTTATCATGAATAGTTCATCAGCTATGTCTAACTCTGTAGGATTTCCTGCAACACTTAACATACGTAATACATCAGTATTAACACAATGAACTGATATGGGTCTGAAAATCTAGTTTTGACATTGAGTGAAATGTGAATACTAGCTGTAGTTCTTTTTATTGTACAAATTTCTAAGTAGTTTCATATTTAGCACGCACATGTGTCAACAGCTACTTTTTCAGAATACATGAACTGTGGTTATTCCAAGTCCAACTAAATTTAATTCAATCAACTTCTCCTTCACTTGTTGGGAAGTGTAACACACAAAACAGTCCACAAGGGACTACAAAAACACATGTAAGGAAAAAAATATAAATAACCAGACCACCAAGGTAATTTGTTGTACTTTTGTTTATATTTAAAATAGCAAAATACAAGAGAGTAACAACAGTATACAGTAACAAGTGTCTCAAAGTACAGGGTCTGACAGTACACAACAGTGGTTGCCAAACATTCTGTCAAATACACAGCTTGTTGACACTATTTACACTCTCACAAGCTGTTTGTTGTACTCTTTAACAAGTGCACAAGTTCAGTCACTTAAGCGTGACTGGTGCCTTCTTTATGGAGTTTTGTCTTTGATTAAAGTTGTACAACAAGTGGAAGAGGAGTTCCCACATCGTTGTGTGGGGTGTGAAGCCCTCCCCATACAAAAGAACTGTTTCTGGCATATTTGTTAGAGTATCAATCACAAAAGAACAATATGTAGCTTCCTTTTAGTGATTCATGTAGTTATGTTGTAAGTTTTTGTCAATATTGTCTGTGATCGACATGCTGGAATCAATGAAATGTGCATTAACTGGAATTCAGTATTTACATGTGCTTACAGTACTTTGTGGCCCAGTGCAATTGCTACAGTATGTATATTCTAAATCATACACTGAAAAATATGGCCTTGGTAATCGGGAAGGAACTGTGTGCTTGCACTCTCTCTCTCCGTAGATGAGAAATAAGCATAGGCCTAAATGCTGTGATGGTTTTCACAGTTTCCAGTGTTACTGGGTAAGGTCAACCCACTTTCTTGGGCCCAGGAATGAAAAGGCATAATGCATCATAGAGTTTTAAGTAAACTTTGCAGCACCCATGTTCCAATGAAATGAGATATAAGAGAGCATTTTTTTTCAGAGGGGGACGTTTGAGGCAAGTTGTGGGAATAGGTCGCATTTTAATGGCTTACAAGAATGAGAAAAATTAGAACATTATTTTGTTGTAAGATGGTTGGCTATGAAGAATGTAGCACAGTAATGCTCATGCTTGAGAAACAGGAAAATAAATCTACATAATTAGAGAAGACAGAAAAGTTATGCAGACTTATACTTAATAATGAGAGATCATATTCTACTTTGGGTCTGCAAGTTAATTTTTCCAGGACTACTCTTTTATTTATTTACTGGGAAAATCTGACTTGGAACAAAGCCAATTTTCAGCGGTGGCCTGGGGAGATGAGCTCCAGATAAATTATGTCTTTGTAACATAGGAGGAAACCGGAGGAAACCCACACGACATGCTGACTAGAAGGCACTCCAGCCAAGAATTGAACCAGAGAACCTCTTGCTTTGAGGTGACAATGCTATCGCTGCACCACTGTGCTGTCCACGAATATCTGTGGACAGATGGTGTTATGATGAATTCCTACGTATTAGAAGGACGTGACCAAATCAATCTGAGTTGGAAGGTTATTAAGTTTATACTTGAGCTGATTTTAGTCTAGATGAATAAACACACACACACGCATTCCATTGGGCTTCATTGAATTCAGAACAAGATGCATGTTACTAAATTAATTTAGAAGTTTGTGAATATTGATTTATAATTCTGATTTAAAAAGAACAGTAGAAGCAGACTATCTGAAGATAATACGAACTGTCTAAAGGCTGCAGGAGAAAAAGTCAGAAGAGTGTGAATTAAATTAAGCAAAGTGTAATGATCCTAGGAGAGAGCACTGGGGAATATGTGAGGTTAAAGTAGCAAGACAGAACGTAGCACCTATCTCTGCTTTAAATGATCTGCTTAAGAGATAGCTTTTGAACAAATTAATCATGCCTGAAGCAAAACCAATGGAAAACAAAGTAGTTTATTAGGTTGAAGACTTCAGCTACGAGACCAACAAATCAAGTGCCTGTATATAAACCCTCTTCCACTGCAAGCAGGATAATGCTGGTTAAGTAAAATGTATTAGTCTGTGTACTTTGACCTTGTTTGAAGCCAAGTAGATATCTAGACAGAATATGGTAACTGATGCCTCATTGGTAAACTGCCTTTTCTAATAAAAATGCCAAACAAGGTAAAAAGGAAATAGTTTTGAAGTTGGAGGTAGCCTGTGGAATGGTAAATTTGGCCATTAGGAAAAATAAAGTCAGCTTTCAGATGAAAGGAACAATATATTGGCACTGTGTTTAGTTAAATCTGTGAGAGAGTGGTAAATTGATATGCCTTTTGCAGAGTTTAAGAAACTAAACTAATATTTCATCAGTACCAGATACGCTGGGATTAGGGAGATAAAAACTGCTCAGGAATCTTACTAAATTTTTCAGAGACATTTTCCTAAATAGAATTGTACAAGGAGCAATGGAAGATGCAAGTCAGAGGTTTGTTAAGGGGAGGGTGGATGGCGAATGTTTGATAATTCACTTTAAAAGTCTTCAGGTCGGAAAAATAGTAGTTTTTAGCATGATGGCAGAGTTAGAGGAATACAATTTATCTATGAACTTTCTTGCTTCATTCCAGAACTTCTTAGTGTTGTGAAAAATAAGATTGCTTTTCCTTGTAGAATTAAACATTGTTTCATCTAATACAGCTTTAGCTCCATTTCTAAATTAGTTATAAAAAGATTTCTTGCAAAGTCACTGGCTTTTTCCATCTTTTGAAAAGTAGTTGAAGGTCACTAGTCATTCAGGCATGTCTGTCACCTCTCCTTTTCCTAGTTTTTAGAGGAAGAACTTATGAAGACACAGCTAGATGGGAGAGCAGTCAGTGTGCAGGAACTTTGAATTCATATCATAACCCTTATGCTGGACCTTTGCCTGCCAGTTTGGAAAAGTAAGGTGATATTTTCATACGAGCAGTTAAATAAAATTAGTCACTGATCCCTTAAAGAAGGTAGGAAAATAAGAATATTATACATTCTAATGCGATGATTATTATTAGTAATAAAACTCTGGAGAAAGTGCTTCCCAAAATTAATGACTAGGCCTAATTAGTTCTTGAAGTATATTTTATTTATGTCTACATACACATAAAGATATCTTATTTGCTGCTTCCATTGCTAATGTAATATGTAAGGCATTCTCAAATGCTCTGTTTCTTCTGATAAGAACCTTCTTTGTGTGTTCCTCAGTTATTCCACTTGTATTTTGGTCTGTCTGTAACATCTCTCCACACTTACAGTCTTAGGCTAATTTCCTCAGCTCAGACACATACCCATTCACTCCTCCCATACATTTTTCTAGTTTGAGTCACTAGGCTTGAGATAAAAACTATTATATAACAATCTTACTAATTGTATGTATGCGTTTTTACTCAGATTCCAGGAGACAGGAGATGTCACATTTAGCTGTAGGTTTTGAATTTACAAACACAGATGAGTGTGGCTCTTTTATCGCTGATTTGGAGCAGCAAAAGGAAAACTGTTACAGTATTTTCCTAAAATTCCTCACAGGATTGCATTTTCACATCTAAATGATGTAATACAAAGTACCTACAATTGCCATTTTCCATATGCTCATTTCCCATCCTCTTGTTGACACTAAACGTTTATAACTTATCACCAAAAAATAAATAAATAAACTTATCACCAAAAAATAAATAAATAAACGTGTGCAATAAAAACTTTGTTACCTTATGTAATTAAACAGCTTTAATAAACAATGCAGGCCCCAAAAGGTAATTAATAGTTAAATCAGTGTACACAGCTTATGAACAGAGAAATGTCTAAATGCAAAGCTCATCAGTGAGAACAGTGATAGAAGATGGTTCAAAACTCATTTGAACTTGGTTCTAAAGGTTCTGCCAAAGCTCTGAAACATGATGTAAATATAACAGCCAAAACTAGTCACAGAATACCTAGGGTATTGCAATTTCATAATGACAAGTTGTGCAAAGTGTTCCATGAGTATTTAAATTGACATTTGCTGTAATGTAGTAAGATGCCACCTGCAATGTTCCACAGGTGCCACATTTGCACACCACGGCACTCTTGTGTTGGCCTGTACTATAGATTTGATTGAAGAAGAATGTCTGCCCACATCCCATATTACCTTCAGGATAAGCGAGTTTAAAGTGTATGCTATGAAAAGAAAACCACCTCTCAATCTCACAGCAAAGCATCCTGGCAATTATACAAAGTTCCCATTAAATACAATAACCGTTTCTAAAGTCAGCAAATAAGACAAAGTAAATTCCAGAGAGCTTTCCAGTTTTAGCAAGCCATACAGGTTTTGTTGAGCTTTGATGAAGATTCATGTATGCCTGCTCTTCTTTCTTAGGATGCAATCAAAACAAGGTTTTATACTACTGGCTGTAGAAAACTGTATCTGGTATAGGTATATAAAAGCAGTCCCAGAGCTTACTGCCGGAATTACAAACTTCTTAATGTAACTACCATCATTGGCAAACTGCTTGAGACACTATCAATAGAAAAATACAAATTTGAAAAGACTGGCATCTTGTTATTGTCAGACACACAGTACAGGACCATTGTTATCAACTTCCTTTTTCCCGTTACATGAGGCTGTGGTGTCATGCCATCTGTTGCCACCTCTCTATTCAATGTCACTTTCCTATTTTCTTCGACAGTCATGCCTGACTTTTGCAGGTCTTCTCTCACACAATTCATCCACATCTTTTCTTGATGCATGTGCTTTCTCTTGCCTTCTTCTTGTCTCTCACAAACCTTCATCAAATTAATTTCTGGTTTCTGCACGTGCCCAAACCACTGCAATCTGCTCTCTTTGACCATCTCTGCAAATGTAGCTACGTTGGCTTGTGTTCTAATGTAATTATTTCTTCATCTGTCCCACAGTGTGCAGTGTGCACCTTACCACCCATCTTAGGCACTTCATCTCCATCACCTCCAGCTTCCCTAACTTCTCTACCTTCATTGTTCATGTTTCTCTACCATATAGAAGTGCTCGTCACTCCAGTGTTCTATATACCTTATTGTTCAGCTTCTCTGGCATGCTTCTGTCACACTCTTTGCCTGTTGGCTGCAGCTATTTTGATTCTAGCTTTGACCTCCACATTCAGAATTACTTTCTCAACAATCTCTACTCCCAGATACTTGAAGCTGTTAATCTATTCCATCATTTTCCCTCTTATTTCAATTTTCTGATTTCCCCCTTTTGCTGACATTGCAACTATATTGTCCGCCCTTCATTTCATCACATGTACCTTTAGTTTTGCATTCCATTCCCCAAAAATTTGCTGAAGTTCCTCTTCAGAATCTGCTTGTAATACCACATCATCTGCATACTCAGCTTTGTTGATCTGCCCCCTCTGACCTGTTTGCTAATGTAGTCCATCACCAATATGAACAGCAGTGGGCTCAGAGATGAACACTGATGCACACCCATTCCCACTGAAAACCCCTTAAGGTGAAAAAAATAGAACTTTATTGTAAAGTTAATAACTCTGAAGGCATAAGGAAAGGTTCTGCACTGCTTAGCACATTGGATACTAAAACCTAAGGGCTGTTATGCATTTTACTAACATGAAAAAGTGTAAATCAAAATTGCTTGAGGAGAAAGTGAAACATTTACAAGGTTAAGTCTTACAGCATCATTGGTTGCAGAACAGTTTGCGGTCACAGAAGAAATCAGCCCGAAATAAAAAATGTCAGAATACGTGCTACTGATGTGCAAATAAGCAGGACATTATCAGTACAAATTGTGCTGCCTGATGCAGTGAGGGTTATGCATGTGTTCAGTTAACATTGTAAAAGCTCAGAGTTTCTACCAAAGAAACATCTGAATTTAGAGGAAGACCTAAACATTATATTGCACATGGTAGTACATAAAAAGGATGCCATGGAACTAAAATGGAACATGAATAAAGGTGCTGTTAATAAACTGGGTAATCACCCCACACATATAAATATGGGTTTATTGTAACAAAATGTTTCATAATGCCAGGGAGTGGTGGTTTAAGATGAAAGACTCTAAAAGATGCTCACAAAAGGCCTTGGTGAGTGACTGTGCAAGTAAAAATGTGGTGAAAGAATTCAGGTTGTAAATGCAACGTGCAAGACAGTGGGCATAATATATCCAGTATATATAACATGAGTAAGATGCATGGCAAAATGAATGTGAAGACCATAGAATAAGGTAATAAACTACATGTGACTCTAGTTATCTGAAGCACCAGAAGAATGATGTAATTGCTCTGAGAAAGCAGGGATGAAGTTAAAAATAGAACTGGATGCTGGTGGACCTTTGTTTAGCAGAGGATGGATGTAGGCACTGGACCTAAATTAGAGTTCAGTGTATCTCAGTGTCAAAACTGGTCGTAATAAAGTTACCTTTGACAAATTATCACAGCTATAATTAATGTGAAACAATTTTTATAAAGCCACAGGAACACTGAATGGCATGAAAAGCAGAGCAACGACTATATTGCTAGCCTCGAATTCCATAGTGTCTGATCAGTGTCATCTACAGTAAAGTCAAACAGCTGACCTGTTAGTTGCAGCTCATCTCTTTAAACTAATGCAGCTTGAACTTTCTATGCTTTAGCAACTAAACTATTAGAAAAAAACAACTTCCTACAACCTCAGTGGCTACTCATAGTCAGCTCCCATTCTTTTCAAATCCTCAGCCAGAATTCAATGTGTCAAACACTCCGTCTACATTCTAGTCCCAGTCTGTTGCAGTCCCACCCTCATGCACTTGAGGGAACTGCCCTCCTGCCCCACTTTCAGAATCCAACTAAAAATGCTTCTGCTTCCAAAAGGGACACATCGCTTAATCACCAAGCCTCGTGCTTTATGACACCAGTCTCTATCCATGACTTTCACTCCCTGTTTATAAACCAAGTAACTAACAAAGTATTCATTGCACATACTGTAAATACATGATACCTAAGTGTTCTAATTACTGCTGTAGCATTTCATCTCTATATCAACTGATATTTCTTTTATGCCTCATGTCTTCTGCTTCAAACTGTAATGCCTCTTTATGATAATGACTACAATACTGTATCCATTGTGATTTATTCTTATTGTGATATCTGCTGTAGTAGCAGATCCACTGTAACTTATTCAGCCTGACTAGATCTGAAAATGATCACTTTTAATCAGTGCACTGTCTCACTAAGCAAACATGCACACATACGTAAACAAACAAACAAAACAACTAAATGCATGCATGAGGCCTAACCTACAACCAGAGCTGTGAATGTTGAAAACTGATACAAGAGCATCTAGACTAGAATGGAGCGAGTGGGTTACTTTAATAGTTCTGAGTTCTGACATAGAGGAAAAGCAAGTCATGAGATGCTCCCACTGCTGGAAAATTTAAAGTGATTATCAAACCAACTCTGGGCACTGTGCAGTATCTCCTAACATGAACTGGAGACATTTTGCATTATTAATATGCAGGAGCATTTAATAAAGACTGATTTAGGCTAATCATACCTGCAAAAGCAAATGACTGATTCTTCCAAATATTATTTAATATTTAAATGATGTTTCCAGGTTGACTGTCTTATTTTCGAAGTGTTGCCTGAATCAGCAATACACTTGAAGGCAGAAGATAAGGGTATCGAGTGCTCCAAGGAAGTCTCCAGACGCAGGTGTCTGCAAGTGCTAGACACTGTTTCTTTCAGAATGCACTTCTGACACTAAGTTTGAAAGAACTAAACAGACTGTCATAAATGCCATTTATGAATTGTGGTTGACCCACTGGAGGTATTATAAAGATTAATGGTTCAGAAACTGTCAAAGAGAGGGTATAAATGACCAACTATTGTCCTAGATCTCCAACTTTGTCATTAAAATCTGCCCAGAGGGAACTGAATCTTTGTACTCTACACTCCCAGCTAGGAAAACCATCTATTCACATTCTGAGGCATTGTATTATATGGAAGCAAAACTGCAATCCCCTGTAAGCTACATACTATGCTACAGGACAGGAGATATACGCGTGGGCACTTAAGGAGTTTGTAAATGAAATCAGTCATTTGCAGGTTTATGTGGGCATTTAATATCCACAAAGACACTGAAGTCTTAGTTGCTCTGGATGCCATATGGTCCAAAATGGCCAGCCCCAACTACACTGGCACCCTCTGTGTGGCCACTTTCTCCATGCTGGCAAGCTCGTACTGATTTTGTAGGGCTAACCATTAATTACGTTTTCCTTCCCGTAGTCCACCAACATTTGCTTCATTTATATTTCCTTGGACATACATTTTAGAGAGCTAGATGTTTTAGATGTTTTTCTGCATGCAATCAGTTGCTCCAGAAGAAACTGTAGTAGTTTTACAATGTGTGCAAGAAATAACCGTCTATAGGAAATCTCCAGTAGTTACAGCCCACATTTTATCTCAACAGAATATACCTTTTCGTAAAGCAAAACAGCATACAGAATTTTGCATCTGTCACACAACTACCTCCAGTACCTGTCTACAAATGACTTAGCTCATATTCGTCAAGAATTTCGAGAAAGCAATCCAGTTCATAAGTCATGAACACAGACTCTTCCAGCTTAAGACAGATCAATTGCTCAAGGCCTACCAAAATTCAGCATGTGCAGCCACAAAAAAAAACTTCTTTCACCATTCTTCTTGAACCAAACATTAAGATCAAGATTATAATTTCTGAAGGAAGATGCTCAAAGGACAGTGCAAGACAATACAATTTGAACACATGAATGACGAACCTGTTAGAAGTTGTTCTGCAAGGCAGTACCCACCTGCAAATGCTCTATCAAGAAATGGCTGGAGAACTGTAACTGAGCTTTTGGGACATCTATGGAAATAAGCACATCAGACTACATTACTGAGACACATTATTCCTTCTGGCCTATTAGATTGGCATTATGCATCTTGGTATGCAAAGCATACTGTTCTGTCTCATTGAAAAAAGAAACCTTTAGTCTTGTTTGGGTACATAACCAGGGTGTTTTGCAGAGAAAAGCGTTCATATTAATCAGAGATAACCAGCCACTGATGACAGATGCCAACCAGGTGAAATTTCATACACTTGATGTTGAAGATGTTACATGTAGGTAAAGCATAGATCAAATCAAAACTGTTAGTTTGTCTGAAAAATTCCGTACATAGCACACTGTCAGAAATAATGTGCGAGCAATTGGCTGTAACTAAGGAAATGATTCTTCTGAGTTGGGACACAGGATATGAATTTTTAGACATAGTAAGGCCTGGTTAAGTTTAATTCTGTAAGATGCCAATAAAAAGCAAATACTAGAAAATGGAAATGAAAGTCTAAACCAACAGTATTTTAAGTATTGAATATTGCAAAAGGGATAAAATAACTGGAAGAAGGGATCTTTAGATAAGGGAAGGAGCAAATTACATACAAATAAATGGAATTTGTGGGAACAATACATGCAGAATAATGTTTAGGAAGAGGAGTGAGGTTTATGAGAAGGCAGGCATTGAGCAATTTATGTAATGGTGGATTGATGATAGTTATAAATAAAGAAAACATATGTGATGTACAATGTATGTAAATAGAAAACAGATTAATATTTTTCTAGTAATGTATGTTTCTTTTCTAATAATGTATGTTGCCTATGTCTTTAGTGATAATTTAATAAAAGTGTTTTAAAGAAGGCTTGCACCATTTACCAGACAATTATTCTTTAATGATACAACAGATGAAAATGCATGTTATGTAGCTGACCTAACTAGTCAGGAAGGGTGAATGTCTACAATCATTCTCAGTTTATGAACAACACCATACCCCTGTAAGGATCTACCTAATCAGGGAAGCGTGGTTGTCTACAACTGCTGTCCGACCATCCGACCAGCACTGTGCTCCTAGAAGGATGAATGATCACCACTCTACATCACTGATAATGAATGAAACAACAAATCTTAAGCTCACAATGACAACTTCCAACTATATACCACTGGACGGAACAGACTGAGCAGACAAGCCTCCAAGCCCACAAAGGCAGATGTCCTAAATAAAACATGCCAATATGACACATCACAAGTCCAAAAGAGTCCTTGGTAACATATTCAGCTGTGGAAACTGCTGACCAGTGTACAGTTGCAGTCATAGCTCTTACCCAAATAAAGCCTCAGAGACACCATGGTGATTATCTGAGAAAAAATCATCAGAGACTTATGTTGTTGGAGATGGGGGTGGATGTTGAAAGAAGTATTTTGTTTTTTTGCATGTGTTATCAGATATACTTGCCTCCACCAAGAAAGTAACTAAAGCATGAGGAAGTGTCTGACCGCTAATATGCATTCATTTTGAAATATATACACCCAGGAGAGTACACTCTTATCATTGCATTTAATAGAGTAAGATTTTTTCTAAACTGCTCCATGGTCTGGCATGTCTTACTTAATGTACGTATGTTTTTTATATTGAACATACGTAGTCTAAGTCAGACACAAAAGTATTCACATGATGTGACACTATGCTTTGCAGAGTATGGACAAATGTTTTTGACACGATCTGTATCCACAAACCAGTTATACTGAATACATCGTGGTTGGATCCTTTTCATTTCAGACTATTCCTTGCTCAGTTCTGGGATGCCAGATGTGTGCACCGTTAAAATCATATTTTATTTTATTCCATATGTTGGAAGGCCCATGTTTATTTTTTTGTGGTTGTCACCAGACACGGAGTTAGATTACACTGGCAATCTGTGTTAATTCTAATCTAACCTTTGTGTTATGTACACAGCCACTTCTGCTGTTTGGTTTATTACTTACACTGCCAAACACCTTCTTGCAAACAAGCATTGTTTAGTGGAATATGTTTCTGCTAATGTAAGTGAAATGAAACTTGAAACGATTAAGCAGCAGTACTGCTGCCTGCCTTACTTGCAGTAAAGTATCAGCAAAGGCAAATCTACGTTATGCATCTGTCAGACTGAAAACTATAATATCAGAAGTATTGCTGGCACTCCTTGAAAATGTGTCTACTTGTTTTCTGCTTTCTGTACCCAGTAGTTGTGGTTGCTAAGGGTCAGTGAAACAGGCACGATATCAAGACAATGGAAATGTCACTTGGCAGCAAGCATAATGCAACAGCTCTTTCAATGAAATTAATTCAGCTCCTGTGGGATGGTGTCTGCCTTAGTGTCTTGGAAGATGTGGGAGAGAGCGAGAGACAGAGACAGAAAAAAAAAAGCTGTTTGTTTCCAAGTGAGGTTATGACATCGTCAGTTTCCAGTGTAGGGCTGAGCTTAAAAGAGCAAGCCAAAAGCAACTGCCAGTAGTCTGGGACTTCTGCTCTGGAGAGGAGGTGCTGCAGATTCGGCTGAAAGTATTTAGCAGTGTTCGCAGCATATGAAGACGTTAATCTTGCTGCATCTCAAATGCAGAACAGTTTGCAGAGTCAGACTAGTAACTTTTAAGGGCTGAAGCAGACACAAACGCAGAACAAAGAAACCTGGAATTAAGCAAGTTTGCCTTTTCATGCTGTTTGCTGTTTTTCAGAAGAGTAGTGATAACTTTTAAATGGGAATCACGGAGCTTGTTGTGACTTTGCACATGGAGTTGTGCTTTTTGCCACTGAAACAGCTGATGCTGAAAAAAAAAAGCTGAAATGTGTATTGCTTTTCCTGTGCTGCTTTTTATAAACTATAGTGAACAACCAGCAAATGCAGTTTCAGCTGACCTGAAAAGACAAGGCCTTGGATGTGATATCTATTTCCACAACTCTACCAGCTTCCTGCCACACTTCATCTTCCTCTTTTTCAATGGCAGCTGATTCACTGGTAGCTGCCATCTGTGGTTAGAGTCGCACTATTCAAGTTTACCACTTGTGCATTTATAGTTTAGTGGGGAATAATCGAGACACAGCAGCAGTCCCTGCACAAGCCCTGTGTGGGTGCATTTTGAGGAATTTACTGAACATCAGAACTCTGCAACACGGCTGAGATGCAGTGAACTATATGTGGGGCTTGTCTGTGTCTGTGTGTGCAGGTTCCTTCTCTGTTCCAGAGCCTCGATTATGAACAGTGAGCAGGTGAATGCCACAAAAGACACACAGCCCAGAGACGTGTTGCGAAAAAAAGGTATTTGAAACTAATTAATTTAAAGCATTTCATTTGATCTTTGGCCATTTTCTGCTAAACATACTTTTGCTTAGAAATCTTTCAGAACATTAGTTAGTACTTTGGCAACTTTTATGCATTTATTTAATAACAGAAAAAGGTAGGTAGGCTGCTGAAATGTAATTAATGAGTACTGAACACAAATCTGAAAATGTGATGCAAAAATGACCCTCTAGCTTCTTTTATTTGTAGTTATGATAAAAAAAAACTCAAAATGCATTTAAATTTATGCTTCGGAGTACAGGAACATGATTCCTGAAGTAATTTTTCCCCCAAGAAAAAAAAAAAAAACAGTAGAAGCCTTACGATGTGCGTATTTTGTAAAGTATATGCAGTGAGGTGCATACATTTGGGCTTGGTAAATACTTCAAGAAAAGAAATTGCACCCGTTTTGGGTCTCTGTAAATGAAAACTTTGCTTCCTCATTAACACTGAAATAGTTCTCTCATTACTCAATGTACTGAAGGAGATAACACTTGGCATTACAAGCTTTTATGCAGGCCATGTTATTTACAAAATAATTATTAAACTATGCTACGGTGTAGATGATGGAGCCATATATGCCTTACCTCTTGGCATCCTGATAAGCCACGTTTCAGACTGAGGTTGGGGGTGCAGTGGGTTGGCAATCTGCAGAGGATGCCTAATTATTTGGTCAGCTGTGTTCCAGCTAGGTGAGCTTTTCTGGCTTAATCTGTTGCTGCCATCTTCTGGGCTTTAAGTGAACAGCACCAAATAAGGATAGCTTTTGTATTGTATTTCTACAGCAGAAATACTTGCAGTAGTTGTCGTAAGGAAGTTCTAAAAGAACGTAGAAGGAAAGGAAAGAAGAGGAGTATCTCAAACCCTGACCATCCAGTTCCTATCCATTTCGGTACTAGCCTTAAGAGTGCGATGTTGGTAGTTCCACTGAATAATACACAGTAGAGGCTGAAGCATAAACAGCAGTTACAGGATATCTAAAGGAGAAAGAAATGCATGCAGAAACCTGTGCCTCTAGTACTCCGATACATATTATGGAGCAGACATAAACTCCCAAGTTCAAACATATGCATATCATCACAAATATGCCATCCCTTGCATTCCTCCTTTTTCAGCAAATTGTGATGTAATCTGTTTGTGAAGTCTGGTTTTGTCTCGATACTTTTAAAAGATAGAAATGCAAGTGTGCAGAGAAATGCAATTAACTGCTCAGAAGTTTAATGAAAGTGCACAGTTGGTTAATGCAGTACTTAAACCTACTATTGTATGTTTCACATTAATTAGGCACCTAAAATTATGCCTCTCATCGCATCTGGATATTTATAGAGAGAAGTTAAGATGCCCTTTACCCTGTTCACACAGTACAGTGTTTAATGTAGTCTTCTGGCATTTTGTGGCTGACATATGCATAACTGCAAAAAATAGCTTTCTGACCTATATTCCTCTCCCACAATTATCCAATTACCTCTTTACCAGTATATTTTCTGTACGAGTTAGTGCAAAGAGATGGGAAGTTTTTTTTTTTTTTTTTTTTAGTACTCCTATAACTGTGTCATATGTAAATCTATAATTCCTATAACAGCCGCTATAAAACCTCATTTTTTAAATGTATTTATTTTTATTAAACCGCAGTTTTACCCTGACTAAGCTATAACAAAAAGCTGAAAGATAAAAAGAAAACTCACTCGGATCATATATAGTGGTCCCCTTTATATGGTATAAGTAATATTTTTCTTGTGATAAATGTCTCCTATAAAAATCTGTCTGAATAGGTTATAAGCACATTACCACAGCATGACTTGTGTAGCTGTTATTTAGGTAACCATGCTGCCAGCCAGTTATTTGTGCATCTGTATGCTGCAGGACTGCAGTGCTTAACAATGAAGGAATGTGCCCGTATGTTGTCATCCAGTAAATATTTCACCTTGCAAACAGGCCAGCTGTGCTGAGTGGCTTTGTCATAAGCTGCAGTGGTTTGAAGCCCATATGAATGTATTTTCCTGAACTTGTACAGTTCTTGTACCTCACTTCATATTCCATCATGGTTTTTATTTGTATTACCTCGTGTAAACATGTCTCTTTTTCTCATTTCTGTGAAAACTAAATGGGGTGAATGTGGGGGGGGCTGGATCAGTACAGTGTATAGTTAGATTATGGGGTTAATGCACCATCATGTTCTGCCAATAAAGTAACTTTGAATGCTTCCCCTCAGTAACCAGAAAGTGATCAAAGGAGGAAGTACAAGAAGCGGGTATAGGCCTGCTCTTCTCTTTCACAAGGAAGGATCCGTCCTCACTGTAGTGACTGCTAAGGATGTAGGGAGAGTAAGTATCACACTGCCAGCTGGCTTATTCTCTGCGTGGGGCCAACCTCACTGTCGTAATGCGTGTGAGGATGCACTTAGGAGCATTCATGTCCTTAGCATATCTGCTCTGCAGTGATGAGCCAGTCAGGCAAAAATATGAAAAAGCCATTCTTAGACTACAAGTATAACCAGGGACTCCATTCCGCAGTCTCTACCCCTTGAAGAGGAACAAATTTGTAGCAATGGGCTAATGGAGAATTTATTTTTGCTGGAGTTTTTCATAGCTTGGGTTGTATTTCCTATGGTGTTTTTAAATGCATGACATTTTGTAGGATTTGGCAGTAGTATTGGTGAATATAGTACCATCCTAAGTGATTCTTCAAAATAATTAAGGCGAAATGCCATTTTGAAAGCTGCTTACAATTGCAGTTCTGAATCCCTGCATACACCTTCACACAATCCTCGGCCCTGCTGTCTTTGCAGAATGGAGGCAAATGTCTGGGATTTTAAGGAGATCACATATTACTCTTTTTAAGGAAAAGTTAAGTTACAGCTTCTTCTTCTCTTTGGGAGCTCATTCATAGCTCTGATTATTGTATCTACTGCCCTTTGAAGGAAAGAGCTAATAGCACTGCATGCAGCCTGGAAGGCAGTAGCTGAGTGATGTTTTACCTTGACCTTTGGTGATTTGTAGTACTTAGTGTGCCTATTCTCAGGATTAAATGAGCGACACGGTCACTGCTACTGACCTTGCATGAGTTCAGATTCAGATGAATGCTATGTATTTCTTCATTTGTCATGCAATATATTTGCCCATGTCTTTATCTGAATACCTTAAGTTATCATTGACAAAATTGTTTTTCTTTGGGTACGGTTTGCTGTTGCCAAGCCCCGATAGAAAGGTTCCCATAAAGTGCTTGCACTGCACTTATTGTAGTTCATCCAGGCTTATTGGAAAATATTTGAAGGCTTTTTTTAATGGAGACTGTATAACTAAGAACTGTTTGAGGTTCCTAAGTGGGTTGCTTGCATGTGGTGGGGGTGAGATCTAAAGTATCCATCAGTCCTGGCACCCTAGACTTTGCTTTCCATTATTAAGTAGCATTTGTGCAGGCTAAGAGCTGCAAGGAGAAAAGGAGTAACGTTCTGCAGCAATGGCTTTGCATTAGGTGCTTCAAATAAAAGGTCTTGTCTAGTGATCTTGTTTTCTTCACAAGAATTTATTTATTTTTATTTTTTATTTTACATTTGTTGACAAGGCTAGTCTAACTGGATATATGTCCATTTTCAGTAGAGGCCCGGGGAGATAACCTCCGAGGAAGTAAAAATATAATCACATTATACAAAGATTCATTTGTATGTTATACATTGCAGGAAAAGAAACAGGGAATAATCACAGTGGTCGTTTGTTCATAGCATAGTGCTAAATATACAAATACACTTAATACAATACAAATGTAGTTGCAATACAACATATAAAAAGACAGCAGCTGAGTTCGATAATATATTAGTATGCAGGTTGACATAAAGAAGGAAAACAAAAAGTAGGAGCTGAAATAATCAGTATACGAGTTAAAAACTAGTCTGCTTAAAGAAATTAAGAGGATGTAAGTAAAAAGTAAAAAAAGAAATCTAGAAAGTTCTAGGTCAGTTGTTAAGGAAAGGAACAAGAATATTGAGAAGAAGAGAGTAGGTAGATCCAAGTAAGAATGGTGATAGATCAGTCAGGTTTGGTACAGGGGCACAACCAGTGTGTTCTGAGAAAAAGTTTCAGTTAGCTTTTAAAGAGTGATAGAGAGGGAACTGAGGAAGTTCGCTAGGAAGAAGGTTCCAGGATTTTCCAACAGCATTAGGGAAAAGAGAGTCTCCAGCCCTGTTGTTTGACTTACAAATATTTACCAGAAGTCTATGTGATGAACGTAAGGTCTTTAGATTGTTGTAGGGGATAATGAGGGCAGATAGTATAGGGGTACTGGTAGGATGGTAAAGGGTTTTGTGGGCAATGGTAAGTTGGTGGAATTTAAGCTGATTTTGTAATTCAAGCCATCCTAGTTGCTTTAGGTTAGTACAGTGGTGGGTTATGAAAAGTTTACCTGTAGCAAATCTGGCTATGTTATTGTAGGAGTCTTCCATTTTATTAAGGTTGATTTTAGAGAGATTAGTATATATGGGTGAGGCATAGAGGAGAGTAGAAATTAGATGGGTGTGAGCAATAGTTATTCTAGCTGCAGGAGAGAGGAAGGGTTTGATCCTGCAGAGAGAGCCTAGTTTTCTGTTAACAGATTTTAAGGTATTATTAATGTAGGTGTCAAAGTTAAGGTTGTTATCTATGGTGATACCAAGTAGTTTGGTAGTTGGGTCTGGGGATATAGGAGTACTGTTATTGGATGTTACTGTGAAGTCTATTGGGGGGAACTTACAAGTAGGAGTGAAAAGGAGGAGTTTAGTTTTTTTGGGGTTTAGAAGGAGACAGTGTTTCAACTGTGTTAAAGACCTTTTGGGTAAGGGAGTGAAGTTCAGATATTGATATGGCTGAGCATATAAGTGTCGAATCATCTGCATATTGTATGCATGTAGCTTGCGGGATTGCTAGGTGAAGGTCGTTGATAAATATAGAAAATAGGAGAGGTCCTAATATGGACCCCTGGAGGACCCCTATGTTGATAGGTAGATAGAATATTATGCCAAAGCACGGCCTGTTGTCTGTTATCCAGATAGGATTGGAACCATTTTATAGCTAATGCATCTAGTGACAGAGATTTGAGGATTTTTATAAGTAACTGGTGATTTACCTTATCGAACGCTTTAGACAGATCTATAAACAGTGCAGAGGAAAGCATATTGAGGTTTCGGTTTTTGTTGATACAGTGAGTGAAGGAATGAAGAGCAGTAGTAGTGCTGTGGGAAGGTCTGAAACCATGTTGGGAGTTTGAAAGTAAGTTATTTTGGATTAGGTAGTCTAGCAATTGTTTATGGATGCATTTTTCCATGATCTTTGCTAGAGGAGACAGTAGGGCAGTGGGACGGTAATTGAAGAGTTCAGTGGAGTTACCTCCCTTATGAAGGGGGATAATATCGGAGACCTTCCGTATGCTAGGGATGTGTCCTTCAGTGATTTTTCTATTGATAAGAATGGAAATTGGGTAGGCAATAGATTTGGCTGCCTTTTGTAGGTGTTCAGTGGGTATCTGGTCTGATGAAGGAGTGCATGGTTTAAGTTTTTGGATGAGGGCAAGAATATATGCAGTTGGGTCTGGTTGGAAGAGAAATGGAGGGGGTGGGTTAGTGATATAGTTGGATATAGGTAAGTCTTTAGTGGATAGCTGACTGGCAAGGTTTTGAATGGCCTCAGTGAAATAGGTATTAAAGGTATTAGCAGTCTGTTTAGGATTCTCTTGGTCTGTGCCTTGTGGGTTTGGTGTGATGAATTGACCTGGGTGTAATAATTGATTAATACTTGCCCAGAACTTTTGTGGTTGATTATGGTGGGTCTGTTGGAATTGTAGGTAGTAGTTTCTTTTGTCAGACAGTACTGCTTTTTTAGTTTAGTTTCTTAGTTGCCTGAAGTTTTGTTGATCTACTGGGTTTTTAGTTAAGCAAGATTTATTCCAGTATTTATTTCTGAGTTTGATTTTTTGCCTGGTTTCTTTTGAAAGCCATGGGGCAGATTTAGTTCTCATTCTTATAGAGCACGCTGGGGCATGGTGGTCTAGAATGGATAAGAAGTTAGAGTTAAAGTAATTGACAGCTTCCTCCAGTGGGAGGTATTTTAAGGGAGACCAGTTGTATGCTCTTAGTTCCCTTTGGAAGAGATTGGGGTTGAAGTTTTTCTTGGTTCTAATTGTTCTAGATATGGTTGGGTTAGGTAGACTGGTTTTATGCCTGATGATGTAGGTTAATGAGTGGTCACTTACATCATCAGGGAGGGTACCAGATCCATATGTCTGGAGATGACTATTTATGAGAATCCAATCTAAGGTACTTTCTTTCTTATTAGGCTTGTTTATCCTGGTAGAGGAAGTAATGGTTTGTGAAAAAACAAAAAGGTTTATATGGCTTGTAGGGTGGCAACTGCTCAAACACTTCCAATCAATGTTAAAATCACCTAGGATTATGGTTTCCTTGAGGCAAATTTTGAGGTAGCCAACAGATGATATTCTCTATTGTGGCAATGTTATTACCAGGAGGGAGATAGGTACAGATAATATAAATGGATTTGAATTTGTTAAGTTGAAGCTTGGTAATAAGAATTTCAGCGTTGGAGACTTGAGGTGGTATATAGTCGAAGGTAGTAATCTGCGGGCCAGATTTAAAAAGGATAGCTAGACCGCCACCCTTTTTGGTTGTACGGTCAAGTCGCAAAATATTATAACTGGGTGGGATGACTTCATTGTCTTTAGATGAAGGTTTTAACCAAGTTTCTGTTAAACAAAGAATGTCAAAGGAGTAGACTTCTAGGAGAGCATGGAGTTGTGCAACTTTGTTATTAAGGCTACGTATGTTGAGGTGAGCTAATAACAGTGAGTTAAGTGGTTTAGTAAAGGAATGGATAGGATGGGGGTTGGGTTTGTGGAGTTGAGTGGAAGTAGCAGTTGTAGTGCCTGGGTTTGGATGAATGTCACCATCTTTCAAAAAAAGGCGTAGTGTTTGAAGTCTAAGATTTTGGAACTTATTATATAGAGTTAGAGACTTTCTGGGATTGGGAGAGTCATATCTAATGTGGGTAATCCTATGGAATTTTGCTAGTAGATAGCTAGGTGTGGCTGTTATGTTAACATGGTTAGTGAGAATAGGTAGAGAAGGATAGGTAGATAGTGTGTTGGGGTGGAGAATGTGTGGATATATTGGGTGTTCATACATAGAATGCAGTAGAATAAGTTATAGTACATACATAGAATGCAGTAGAATAAGTTATAGTACATACATAGACTGCAGTAGAATAAGTTATAGTACATACATAGAATGCAGTAGAATAAGTTATAGTACATACATAGAATGCAGTAGAATAAGTTATAGTACATACATAGAATGCAGTAGAATAAGTTATAGTACATACATAGAATGCAATAGAATAAGTTATAGTACATACATAGAATGCAGTAGAATAAGTTATAGTACATACATAGAATGCAGTAGAATAAGTTATAGTACATGCATAGAATGCAGTAGAATAAGTTATAGTACATACATAGAATGCAGTAGAATAAGTTATAGTACATACATAGAATGCAGTAGAATAAGTTATAGTACATACATAGAATGCAATAGAATAAGTTATAGTACATACATAGAATGCAATAGAATAAGTTATAGTACATGTATAGAATGCAGTAGAATAAGTTATAGTACATACATAGAATGCAGTAGAATAAGTTATAGTACATACATAGAATGCAATAGAATAAGTTATAGTACATACATAGAATGCAGTAGAGTAGATGGAGTGTAATGTATCAAAACAATGCAAAGTTTAAAACAGGAGTCTAGACTGTAATCTCAGGTTTGAGTTAGGGCAAACTAGAAGGCAGGGTCAGAACCCACTATAAAACAATGGACCAGAAGGTAAAAATAACATACTTATTCTAACATAAAGTACACGTACAACCATGGACCAGAAGGGAAACAATACCTTCTTCTTACCTACAGTACACCATTCCCACCAATAACACAATGATTAAGGCTTTGTATTTAATCAAAAAAATATACAGTCACTAGGTCTATATGCTATGCATAAGGGCAAAGAGATACCATAATGTTATTCAGGATAGCACCCACTAGATACTACTGTTTACCTCAACATTGTCATTTTTCTGATCAAAAGACCTATCAGTTAAAGTAGGGAGCAGAGTATATTGCCTATGTAGTTAATTGGCAAGAGCTGCTCTGGAAGGTTTTAACAAAGATTACTTAACCTTTTAAGTTGCAAATTTATTAAATAAAACCTAAAGATATTGGCAAGAGCTACTCTGGAAGGCTTTAATACTGATTATTTAACCCTTTAAATTTCTGAGTTATTAAGTAAAACCTAAAGCCGATTTGTACATCCGTTCACTAAGGCAGTCTAAGGCCAGCCTTTAAATGCTTTTAACTAGTATCATTATAGCATAAAGAGCCAAGTAAATAGCATAGTTTGAAAGCCAAGAAGCTAAAATATACTCGGTTCATTAATTCTCATATAGTGGACAGCTGGAGGGGAAGTAATACCTTTAGCACGCTTAGACTGACTCCACGTGGGTGGCGCACTCAAAAATAGTCATTCCCGGCTAAATACGGACAACTACTAACATAAGAACGCTGAGACTAGCTCCACGTGGGTGGCGCAGCTGCATATAGCTGTTCCAGGCAGAGAACGGACTTTAACAATTTTTCAGTGCTCTCGGATCAGTTCCACGTGGGTGTTGCTAATTAAAATAGCCATTCCAGGCTAGAACGGACTAATGGGATATGTAATACACCGAAAAGTAGCTCCACGTGAGTGGAATAGTGCTACTTAACAGGTTCAAGCATAACAGAAAAAATAAAGTATTAATAGCGGCTGTTTCGGCCGTAACAAGGATAATACAAGCAGCAGCAGTCTAAGGCAGCCGATTCAGGCTTGTAGGCAAGTGGCTGAGCAATGGCAACATATGCAGGGTCCACGTGGGTGGCGTAGTTGCAATACTCATTGCAGGCTTGGAAACCAGTTAAAAAAAACAGTAACTTAGTCAGCAGCAGAACAAATGTGAAACATTCAGGTACACAGTCACAAAAACAAGAGCCGGATGCTGTATGAATAAAGCATTCAGTTTACGGTTGCTTAATATAAGGAATACAATATCGCAGACAGCAGCAGAGCACAGGAAATAACAATCATTTAGGTACACAGTCATAAATACAGCAGGATGTTAGATGTAGTAAAGCATACAATTTACAGATGCACCTCAGCATTAGGCAAGGCTACTAAATACCAAAAAAACACCTACCAGAGGCAAAAAGGTGCTTGGGCAGGAGCAGACAGCAGCCAGGGATATTCTAGAAGAATTAAAGATTTAAAGATGGCACCTCGCAGGACTATGGGTATAAATAGTATCCCAGTGGATAAGAGTCTGAGAGGGGAGGGGAAGAGGTATGCAATAGGTACAGTCAGGAGGGATAGGACACAAGCCACACCTATTGAGGCTAATGGTCGTTCAGACAGGAGATGTAGGAGGTACTGAAGGTAAGTGATGTAGGAATGGCAGAGACAAAGAAGCAGATATGAGCCTAGAGATAGAAGAAGACAGGTAGAGGGGTGGTTAAGGGCCTAAGGGAAATAGTCAGAGACAAGTGAAGGAGAATCTAGAAAATGTACTATCAGCAATGCTGGTAGCTGAAGGTAAGTAGGTGGGTCAAGAGTGGGAAACATCAGAGGTATATCAGGAATCTATGAGACTAAAAGAAGAAAAGGTGAGAGTATACAGTTGAAGTAAAGGGTGAGTGAGAAAATAGGAGCAGGTCTAAGACCTAAGGGGTATTACTGCAATTACAGAGGAAAATACAGGAGGATAAAGCAGGAGATAAGGGTTGGGAGGAAGTGCCACATAGTGGGGAGATCTAGTATCGCAGGCAAGTATGTAGGGAGCTAGCTGGTTTAGAACCAGGGATGGAGTGATAGCAAGTAAAAAGGGGGTTTATATGAAGTAGAGTAGGTTAGTTGGATACAGGGTAGATATTAGGGGGGAGTAAAGGCTGCTGGCTGTTCAGGCTTGTAGCTTAGTTTATAACCCCTGAAGCAAGTAGTAGACAGTAGTCAGTTTTGCAATCAGGACTTAGTCAACCACATACTTTTTTGCTTCCTTGAGAGAGGGTGCAGGGCAAAAAAAGGCTGTTTAGATGAGGTCCTTTGTCACCAGGTAGGTAGGCTCTTAGAGACTATATCAGGAACAGCACAGTGGAAAGCAGGGTACAGAGGCAAAAAGGTGCTTAGGCAGGAGCAGACAGCAGCCAGGGATATTCTATAAGAATTAAAGATTTAAAGGATAAGGACAAGGAAAAAGGTAATGCTGTTTTGATGTGGCAGATGAGATAATTGATGGCAATATAAAGATCTATATAAAATGAAGACATTTTGCTAAGCAACAGATGGCTGAATATGTAATAACTTCTGAAGCTTGCAAATTCAAATTTCATTACTAAGTTGCTGACTTGTGAATTATAGGACAATTACCTAAAATAAGTTACAACTATTGTTTCTGTCATTGTTACACTTCTTTTATATTTAGTTAGAATAACTGCAATATCATGAAAGGGAGTTATGAGTTGCATTTCCATGTATGAGCAGTATAGCATAGTAAAAAATAAATGAAATAGATTTGAAAGAAAAAAACTGGATAAAATAACTGTAGTGTTGATCAGGAGTACTAGAGATAATATAGACTCATGCCCACCAGGGTAAAAAAAAAGTGTGATGGTAAAGCTATTAAAGTCAAACTAAAGGTTAAAACTGACCTGTGAAAATAAATACACACACAACAATTTTAAGCAGAGTAGACATTTATAACCAACATACTGCACCAAGGCTAATACAATTAAATTGAATGTTTCTGCAAAAAATCTGAAAAGGGATGCTGTAGCAGTTAACCAAATTTTGAAGAATCATTGCCACTAAAGCTTTATAATAAAGTTTTTTTATCAATATGTCAGTTCTTAATGATTACTACAATAGTGGACCCTTTGTTATATAACAATATGGTAGTCAGTCCTTGGTGGATCTTTTTAACACATTCACTATTAAGAAGATCCTCACTAGTGAGAAACAGGAAAATGACCAGATAGAGGAAGTAACTACATCAGATTGTCCTATGATTCATTGGGATATGGTTGCATGAGCACTTTTGTAGTGAAAAGGACTTCCAGGTTTATTTTATTCACAGTAGTAAAAATATTCCAACATACGTCCTTACTTACATGATTCACACACTGTACCAAGGAATGATTGATGTTGAATATCATTGCAGAGCTCAGGTATGGTAGATGTGATCTGGTTGAAAATTACCAAGCCATCAACCTTATCTTTAGTGTTAGGAAAAGGTACATCAAAAAATAAAATGCCTGGTAGCCATGTTAAAGAAGGATGAGACTGTGTCATGAACTGATCCATTACAACATGGCTTCTGTAAGGGCACGGCTACCACAGTCACTTGATTCTGTTTCATACAGACTACTCAGAGGTGATCTCTGCCTTGCATACAAGGCAGCCTCTGACCCTGCTTTATTGGAAATGCTGCATCTCCATATGTCAAATGGTACATGCGTTACTCACTCTAAAGACTTTAACCTGGTATGTGACATTAATAGAACCTGCTTGAGGGGCAAATCTGTCTCCCAGAGGTTGCTACACCTTTGAAACAGATTCTCACTTCATGTCAAACAGAGCACCTCATTGGCCCTCTTCAAATGCAATGGATGGGTAACTGTAAATTCACCCCAGGGGTTCCAACTGTGTCCCTCTTTGATGGGGCAATAGGCGCTGATCGTGGAAATAAGGGTAGAACTTGGCTAGGCTTGTAAATGTCCCAGGACCATTAGCCTAGTAACTTCCTATGGTCCTATTATCCTTGACTACCTTGGTAAACTTTTATGACCTTCCTAGTGTGGTACCTAATCTTGGGATACTAGTAATTCTGATCTATCATGATCCACACAAGCCATTCAACACTTTACCACATGGAAGTATAAAACAGCCTACAGGGCCAGCCCTTACATAATTGGGTGGACTTTGGTGGTTGAAAAACTGGGCCAGTATAACCATACAAAGTAATTTTTCAGCTTAGGAGCTGGTGAATACTGGGGTACCACAAAGATCCTTCTTGTAAGCAGACAAATGTAAGTGGGTTAACTGGTGATAGCAACAGTAGTTGAAAACCAAAAAATGAAAATGTCCGGAGTTGAGATCAGAGTAAAAAAAGTCCTTATATGCAAGCTTTCGTACTGAGTACACACACACACACACACACACACACACACACACACACACACACACACACACACACACACACACTACAAGCAATTTTCAAAAGCTTTTAAGCAGCTGCACTCTCATTTACAGCTGTTTAAGTGATTACTGATACTGCTTGCATCTTTTCATTTATTTGCAAGAACTGATTGGCTTGTATACCCCATAACAGAAAGTGATTATGCAGCCGGGATTGAGATTGTGGCTGCTTAAATGATTATAAAGACTACTCAAGGGCCAGTCAGTGCCAATCGCATCCCCTGACAGCCTGCACCCAGAGCAGCTGTATCAGTTTCCTGAATACCTCTCAAATGTTCAGATTTTTGCAGACTGTCCAGATTTTTGCCTCATATTTTTGGTCTGTTTTTCATAAAATTGTGTTTTTCTGACAAATCATTGGCTACTCATTCAAGATTAATGTGAGAAAATAATGATAGACACTTGATTTTTAGGCTTCATACCCTTCAGAAAATTCATGTTAATGCAAAACCTGTTAATCTCTGAACTTTCTAAGTTTCTAAGAGCAATATATAAAAATGTCCCTATTTCTGGGCATTTGTCCCTCAATTATTTATGGCTTTGTCCAGATTTCTTGCTCTAAGAAATTGAGAGGTATAGACTCGCCTGTCTTGTGTTCAGACATTCATTCAATCATGTTTTTTTTTTTTTGCATTTACAAATTTACCACCAGCATGACTGGTATATCACTCCTTGAAAATGGAGGTAAAGTCTGATAATGGGCACTGGCAAGGCATAAATCGTCACATGGCCCAGTTACCTTGTATTTTCTATGATTCTGTTCATAAGTCAAATATATGTTGGGTCAGTAAGTGTGCAGGTGACCTGAAGACTGGAGTAGTTGTGTCCAAGAACTCTGATATTGACATTTTAACCATTTTGAATGGGTTTCTAATCTTGGCCTTAGTGTTAGTACTAATAAACTCATAGACAGGCACTTAACAGACATAACACTCAAGCTAAATAATGTTAGCCTTCAGGAAGCATTTCTTGTAAGAGATGTGGGCATTATGTTTCACAGTAAGTTTGACTTTAAGCAAAATGCTGCACAGGGGTCTTTTATTAGAATATAATTCATGCTTCTGTAGGTACACAAAAACTGAGGTGACTTTATTGGAAAAAGCTCAAAGGCATTTTACACCTGTGTGTAGTGAAATGGAATACTGCATGAAACGTTCCTATCTAAAACTATACAGTTTCGCACATAAACATATCAAGGAAAAATTTTGTCTGGCATTCAGAGCCTTTCATGATGCAACATTTAGTGTTATTCTTGGTCCTGAACACAACTAGTATTAAAGCAGATATACATGGAAATATTACCCCAAATGTAGATGTTTTTAAGCATTAGTGTTCTGGTTCTGTGCAGGAGACTTCCTAAAACATAGGAATCTCAGAAAGCTGGAGCTCATTTAAACTTTGGCTAGATCCTTGGCTGGGTCAGCATTGGTGTTCCACAAATATCATGGAGTCTGTACTCCATGTAGGCTAGACCACAGTGTTATTTAACCATGAAACTATAAGTCGAGAAAACCTCACCAGGAAAAACTGGTTGCTAACAGAACAACTTACTCTGGAGTAATGTGTGATCGCTGGCCTCCCCAAAAGAACTGAGGGACCAAGAATCATACCTCTCAATTGTCCAGATTTTTGTCTTATATTTTTGTTCTGTTCCTCATAATATTTTTTGTGTTATGGCAAATTACTGAGGATTAAAGTAACTAATTAATGACAGTTATTTGAGTTTCAAACTTCATATCTTTCAGAAAATGCATATTAACACAAAACATTTCTAAGCTTAGAAGAGCAACATTTACAATTTGTCCTTATTTGGGGGTCTTTGCCCCCCCCCCATTATTTTTGACTTTGTCCAGATTTCTTTTCCTAAGAGGTTGACAGCTACATATATGAGTTGTATAGAATGCAAGAAATGGAAAGGTTTAGCAACCACTGTTAGAAACACTGCATTGGTGAGATGAAAAGTCTGCATGGCAGGGCTTCATTAACACACTTTGTGCATTTTTTTAATTTGTGCCCAAGAGAAAAATGTTGTTTATAACATAGAATGTGGACCAACTCATGATATAGGAGATGAATATGTTGGTAGTATCAGAGTTGCCAAGAAATTTGTATCAAAAATAGAAAGCATTTGCATTATGTGGGATTGAGCCCCATGCAACAAGGCCTATATACTGATCCAGTTTGTGACTATGAAACTGAAGATATGTAGCAAATTCTCCTGCACAGGCCATTGTCTTAATTTGACAGTTCTTGATGAAGAAGACAGATTTGTATCACAGCAGAGTCACAATAAGGCTGTTCATAAGATATGAAAAGGAGTCTGCAACAGGAGAAATTTACAAGAGCACTTTCAACTAAGCTAACTAAGCTAAGATGGTGGCACCATGAATGGCTGCGGCTACTCTGGCTCCTGATGTGCATTTCATGTTTTTGTGTGGTTTCTGTCGTTATGTTATCCTTTTGTGAACCATTTTGTGAACCATTTTTGATGGTCAGGTATGCAGTGTCTGCAGCAGTGGTGTTTTTCTGCTCAGTCCAGTGGGTTTGCCTTGATTTTTGGAGTTCAGCGTTGTCGCCTCAGAGTAAGATGTTGTCTTGTTTGATTTTCAGCTAAAGCATCTTCTGTGTGGAGACATGCGTGAATGGGCGTACCTTCGTTGAAGGTTGTGTGTCAGGGCTGGCAACTCAGTACGTAAAAATTTACTGCCAATCATTAGCGGACCGGGGTTCCACTGTGGTGACCCCTAACCAGGAAAAGCCGAAAGATACAACAACAACAACACTGGTTTTTGTGATGATAGTTGACCTGACCATGTTAGTTTTAGCCCTTTAGGGATGGTGGTTGTGCCAAGTGAAGGTGTCAGTGCCTGGCTCATGTGGCTTGTGGATTTCAGACTCTGTTGGTTCTTTTGGGTTGAAGGTTTGGTCTGGAACTTGGGACATTGCTGGTACTGAAGGACAGAGCTGGCGATCCTGGTGAGGATGGCATGGATGGAGAGGATTGTTGTGGCCACTGTAATCATTCAGGCCTCAGGTGGTAGAGTAAAGGTATCGGAAATGGAGTGAATCAAAGATGAATGGACTGGGACTTGGGACATTGTTGGTGGTTGAGGATGGAGTTTGCGACAATGAGAATAGTGTGGATGGTTAGGATGGCTGCGGTCACTGCAGTCATCACTGGGATGGGCAGAGCATGGTTATTGCAGCTTTGATGCCTTTGCATGGCTTGGACTCTTTTGTTGCTGTTATGTGTATTGTTTATTTGCATGTTTGCACATGAGCTGAGAGAAATGTGATTTTCTTAAGCTGTGCACTTTGCTGTACGGTCTGTATGATAATAAAGTATGCTTTGACTTCAACAGTAGGAAAATAGAGAAAAAGATTGGAGACTGTAGAAGAAGGATTTGAACTTTTCATGCATAAAACAGAGAGCAAGACTGAGACAGTTATTCTGAAATGAGTCACTGTGTAGGGGAAGAAATGTCAGATATATAGATGTATAACTTTAACTTTAAAAGTTAATGTGCTAGCTACAGTTATATGCATGTCTTGTAATAAAAGAAGTTTCAGAGACATCAATTGAAATATAACCTTCATAGATTTAAGCCCCGTGAATTGACATGGTGTCAGCATTCTAAAAATATCTGCAAAACCTGAAGAAATATATTTGCAGAACTGAAGAAATGTATTTGCTTTCAGCAAATTCTGTGTTGTCATCCACACGTCAGTAGCCCATCTGCAAGCATCTAGAATACGTGCGCTTCAAAAGGGAAACCTGGCTAAAGCCTAGAAACTTTGGGTTAGGAAATTCCATTTATTCCCTAACGTAAGTAGGCTACTTGAAAAGTCTGAAGGGATACACTGTGCAGTTTTCCTAACTATTGATGCAGAAGATGCCACAAAGGTATTTAATGTTTTTACTTTTTTGAAGAAGAAGAGAAAGGCAAAGTGGCATACATGTTAATTATTGTCATCTGAGTAAGAACTTACCATTTATTAGACTTTAGTTCTTCATAATAACACAGAGTCCTGCAGAGGCTGTAGATGAAGACTAGGACCAGTAACTGTGAATTTGTTGCACTGCATGGTTCTTTAATAAGAGATAGAATAGTTTGTAGTATAAGAAATAATGACACAACAGAAGACAATTAAGAAAAACAGACATTCATTTTCAAAAGTTGTGTGTTCATGGAAAGCAAATGAAATTACTAGTATAGAGTTTAACAAAAACTGATTGAAACTGATAACTAGGAGAAGTGTAAATAAGATATGTCAAACAGTAAGACAAAAATGAGAAAATATTTTCAGTGTTTGGCAAAATGTCTAACTCCATGTTGTATTATTTAAATGACCTTTGTATAACACTGTATAAATTTGCTTCTCTTGTTTTTTTTTTTTTTTTTTTTTTTTTTGTAACAATGTTTCGGAGCTTTTCTCCCCAGGCCTCCACTGTAAATGGACCTGGTCCAGTTGGAATTTCCCGGTTAACAAATATAAAATAAATAAATAAAATAAACATATTGTAAAGTTAATAGGTCTGAAAAACAAACAATGAAGCAATGTACTAGAACATAAAAAGGATCCAAAATAGAAGTGCTGTATCAGTGGAATTATAGCTTGAAGCAGGTGTAGTTATAAGCATCAAAAGGGCTGTCCAGCCTATAATCAGTCCTGCAGAAAGTGGACTAGAAAAATGCATTTTGTAAAGATTTGAGGAAGCAAAAACGAGTGTGTTCAAAGAATCTGCATATTCTTGAACAAGAATATGACAATTATCTGTCAGTACTACTGCTGAAGTAAAAGAGTCTTGATACATTGATGTCTGAAAATGCAACAGAGTGAGGCAGATGTGCAAGTCAGAATGTTGTAAAGAAATACTGAGAATTAAAGGGCAAAGTGCAAAACTGAAGATTGGAATTAATGCATTGTGCAGTATCACATCAAGAATACTTTTAAATCTTTGGAGTTGCAAAGTAGTAGTGTTTTTGGCAAATGAATGTAGAAGAACACTGTCCCAAACTGTGTGCATTTTATAATCCACTAAGACAATTTGGATTCCTTAGATTTCATTATGGTATTTTGCAGCACACAGTGTCTTCCAAAAAGCAGTTGCCTAAGTAATTGGAAGTTTTAGATGGTGTTATAAACATTAATTTCTTTTATGTGGATTTGGTCTAAAGAAGAACATAACAAGAGACTAATAAAAACGCTGAATAGATTAGGACAGTATAATTTTTTTTTTGGATCAGTTTAAACATAAACCCAGACTGATATTTTAGAGCAAGTGTGCAAATGCCTAGGCTAGAAGACAAGCAAGCTTATAAAGGTTTCTAGGACTGATGCAGTATTTTGCAAATTTGCATCTAATATACCTGAGATAAATTAAGAAAGGTATTAGAGCAATATAGAGCCTGGGAAAGTAACTTTACAATAAAAGAATTTTGAAGTGCATACGAAAGTAATTAATGATCCAGCTTTAAAATACTGTCATGTGAATAAGCCAGTTATTTTACAAGTAGAAATTAGTCAGAATGATGTAGGAGTGGTGATATTTACAAGAAAGTAGAGCAGTCGGCTATGGATCAAGACAATTTATAGGTTCATAGGTTCATAGGAAGGTTCATAGGTTCATAGGAAGGTACTAGGCTATCGGCCCAAGGGCCTACGTAAGCCTAGCCAACAAGGTTCCCTGGTGTACGCCACCCAAGAAAGTTATTTTCCTGTGCCACTGTCGAACAGAGACACAGAAGTGATCCCCTGGGTGCATTTCCTATTTCCCATCCACTCATCAAGATTTTTCTTGAAGAGTGCTAATGAAGAACTTTGCTTGACATAGATGGGTAGCCTGTTCCAGAGTATGGGAAGTCTCTGGGACAGGAATCTATCCCTCCAGCATGTCCTGTTTATTGTGGTGACAAGGTTTAGGTCCCTAGAGCATGTAGCTCGGGGGGGATTGGGATTTCATTAGATGTAGCATGTCCAACAGTTCTGAGTTTGACATAGCTTTATATGTTAGGCAGAGATCACCTCGCAGTAGGCAATATGCTACGGAGTAAAGCTGGAGTTTTTTGAGGCGGTCAGTGTAGGGCATTTGTTTGAGGCCAGTAATCTTCTTTGTGAGTTACTTCTGTGGCCTTTCCAGCTGCTGCAGGTGTCTTGTGAGGTACATTCCAAAAGGGGCGTTGTACTCTATAATGGGTTTAATGAGTGTCGAGTAGAGGGGAACGATGACCTCTTTTTTTTTCCTGGATAAGAACCCTTTATGATGAGGTGTGCCACGTAGAAGGACTTCCTGACTACTGTGGCAATGTGATTATCAAAGGAGAGACTACTGTCCACCTGGGTCCCAAGGTCTCTTATCACACATTCGGTGTTAAGTAGATTGCTGCCTATGTGGTAGTTCATGGGTACAGAGGTTTTACCAAAGGGGATAACACTGCACTTTTTGGCATTGAGCTTGAGGCCATGGCTCTCCAGGCATCTGTCTCAGTGAGGCCCTTCTGTAGGATGTCCACATCATTTGAGGACTTGACTATGGCTCCTAGTTTGTAGTCATCTGTGAACTTCATTAGCCAGAGGCCTTCTGTGTTAGCCTGTACTTCAGAGAAGTAGATACCAAACAGGAGAGGTCCCAGGACAGAACCCTGTGATACTCCACTTGTCACTGCTTTGAGGTCAGATTTGGGAGTCTGCAATTTTTACAGTGTGGGTTCTGTCAGTGAGCCAGTTGGCAAGCCATCTTGTGATGTAGGGATTTATACCTAGTTTACTGAGTTTAGCTATAATTCCAGAATGGGGGATGGTGTTGAAAGTCTTGGCGAGGTCAAGATAGGCTGTGTGAACCACCTTACCCTCATCTACGGCTTTGGTGACTGCCTCAAAGAAGTCGATCAGGTTCAGGAGGCATGATCTGCCTTTCACAAACCCGAACTGGGTGGGTTCCAGAGTTTGGAGGTTACCAATGTCTTTGTTTATGAGTTCCATGATGATACATTCCATGGCCTTGCAGACCAGCCTCGTCAGGCTAATAGGGGTCAATAGTTCCCGGGATCAGTGGTGGTTCCCCCTTTTTGGAGTGGGATAACTGTTGCTGTGTGCCATTCAGTGGGCACAAAGTCTGATGTGAGACTATTACTGAACATGGTGCTTAAGTGTGGAGCCAGTTCGTTCTGAAGTTTGTGTAAAACGCAGCTTGGGATGTTGTCCGGTCCCATGGATGCTGTTTTTTTGGCTTTAGAGAGTGCAGCTTTTACCTGAGTAGTTGTGATTACTGGGACTCTGTGTTCTTCCTGTATAGATATGGGCCCTTTAGGGGGTGGGGGGGTAGTTAGCACTGAACCTATCTGCCAGGATGTTGGCAATATCAGTTGGTTCTGTAATTTTCATGCCGTTGTGCTGTAACTCAGAGCAGATGTGGGTGTTGTCATTGAGATTCTTGACATAGCTATAGAATGCTTTGTGGTTGTCCTTAGAATTAGTGGCAATTTTATTTTCGTAGCTAGCTTTGGAGGATCTTATAAGGGATCTCAGCTTCTTACTGAGGCTGACAAGGGAGCTCCTCCACTCATGGGATTATACTCTCTTTTGCAACAGTTTCTTCCTTCTGTTGTACAGTTTGTTTATGGCAGGGGACCACCAGATTGGCTTCTTTTTTTGGAGGATAGCATCTTGGTTCTGTTTGGGATAGCACGATCCATGCACTCGTGTAAGTGCTTATACAGTGCATTTGTGTAGGATTCAGCAGTTGTAACTGTATTGTCCATCTGCATGGGTGTCATGAAGTTCACCACTTCTGTCTTAAGAAGCATGAAGTTGGCTTTGGAGAAATTTTTTACCGTGGTTTCCTTAATGGGGGGTGGGGGCGGGATGTGGATATCAAGGGTGATTAGCTTATGGTTAGATCGGACCAACGAGGAATTAACTTCAGGTGTGGAACACCGGTCACTCATGTTGGTAATGACTAGGTCTAGGATATTGTTGCCCCTGGTGGGGGTGTGGATAAGTTGATCCAGGGCATTGGAGTTTATTAATTCCAGAAAGCGTTGAGCTAAGGAGTTGGTACATGAGTAGTTTTCCCAGTTAATGGTGGGGTAGTTGAAGTCACCCATTATTACGGTGTTTGGTTGAACCCTAATATTTTCCAGTACATCAAGAAAAGAGGAGTGGAAATCCTGGGGCTTGGTGGAGGATCTGTATTAAGCTACAATTTGGATTGCAGTTTTGCCCAGAGTTAAGTTGCACTTAGATAACCTCAGATACATTATGCTGAGCAACTAGCCTGGAGTTGTGGATATCCTTAATGAATATGGACACCTCCACCTTTGGTGTTTCGGTCCAGGTTACATGGCTGAAAAGTGTGGTATGAGTTATAGCCTGGTAGTGCAGGGGTGCTCTCTGGAGCCTTGAACCAGGTCTCAGTCACTGCACAGATATCGATGTTCGCCATTTTAAGGAGTGCCTCGAGTGAGTGCATTTTGAGAGTTAGACTTCTAGCATTGAGTAGCATTACCCTCAGTTTTTGCTTGCCTGTTCCTCCTATGGTGGTGAATTTGTTATTTGAACCTTGCCTAAAAAAGGCACTATATGGGGCAGCAAGAGCCTTAGCCAGTAACCGGAATCCCAGGGGCGACAGGTGCAGGCCATCTGTGGCAAAGCATCATGGTCTGTCGACCATGTCATCCCAAGCAGACAGATACTGGATCCCCTTAGAATGACACCAGAAGCTTAGCCAATTGTTGAAGTCAATCATTTTGTCCTTGTACTGCGGTATCATTCTGGGTGATGGCAGAATGCTACTCAGGGCTAGGGTCATACCTGCCTGGGCTACAAGATCGGAGAGCTCTTCCATGTCTCTTTTCATGTAGTCCAGGAAGGTACGTCTCAGGTCATTCACACCAACATGGACAATGACAGAGTCATATTTGTACTTGTTGTGGAGTGACCTGAGTGTGTGGGTTATGTGGCGGATCAGATGCACAAAGGAGGAATGCTCAGCTAAAAAGATGTTAGCAATAGAGTATGCTTATGAGAAATTCCATTGATATCCGTATGGTAGATAAGTTAAGGCAGAAGATGACTAAAAAACATTGCAAAGCATATTTAAAATGTCCTCGTTAAAGGCACCTGTGAGATTGCATGTTATTTAATCAACAGAAGTATGATCTGCAATTGATATACAGACTATGCAAGCTATACATCATATGCATGTTGAGTACAGTGTATTACCAAAGAAACATAAGGCTTTGCTAGGGAATGAACAATTTATTCTTTGACTAGTGTTACAGTTAACAAGGAGTAACAGAAGAAAAACTAAAATCATTTCAGAGATGTAATGATACTGATTTAGAAATTCAAATGTTGAAAGATATTACAATGGAAGGTTGCCCTAAATAAAAAGTGTTAGTAAGGAAAGACATCCAGCCTTGTTTTCCTTTCAAAGAAGAATTTCATTATGCCTAAAATGTGTTAGCCAAAGCTACCAAAATAATAGTTCTCAGCAATCTCAAAAAAACAAATTATTGAGATGATATATACTTTTCCTCAGGAACACTGTTTGCATTTTGTTTTAATTTGATGCATTTTAGGTGTGGGTTGGTTGTTATTTTAACATGTAACTTAAGTGTGTGTGTATATGTATGGTGTTACTTGGACCAATGGTAAGTGTAAAATAATATATGCAGCCACACAGATAAACACATAAACATGCACATATATGTGGATGTGGGTGTGTGTATGTGTGTGCACGCGTGCACATCCATACACACACACACACACACACACACACACACACACACACACACACACACACACACACACACACACACACACCTTTTATAGCATTTAAAAAAGGGAAGATGTCAGGCACATGACTCTATACTTTTAAATACTAATGAGCTAGCTGCAGTGCGTTTTGTGGCTTGTAGTACACTAACCTCCAGAATAATCAGTTGTAATATAGACCTCATGGAGGTTAGATCACATCTTAACTCTCTGTCATACTTATTAAACATTTTATTTATTTGTTTGTTTATTAACTAGGGAGGTGGACTTCTACAAGACCTTTTTATCCACTTCCTTTGCCATTTGGCAAGAACAGTACAGCTAGCATAGTAGCTTGACAAATATTCAATAATCATATTATAACATATAAGCTAAAATGATATATAATACAGTTGTGCAGTCTCTTGACATGACAAGTTGAACTCTTAGAAATCAACAATAAAGTGGGGTAAAGGGTAATTAGCCTTAACTGACTGAAAATGCTACAGACACTGGAAAATCGACATATTAGATCAGTTTCCCTGTGGAAGGGAACTGTAAGACAAAAATATAATAAAGATGCATTGGTTATAAAGCTATTTACATTAATATGAACTTTAATGGAGTTAGTGTTGTTATTAGCTGAATGAATGTTACATTACTGAAGTCTACAAAGAGTGCTTCTTTTCACTGGAGGTAAGATAAACAGTGTATAAGTCCCTTAGGTATACAGTTAATCTAGTCCACATAGCAAGGATTAGAATGTGCACTACAGTTGGGTAAAGCAAAGCATGAAGCACTTGCAAAAAGGCGCATTGGCAGCCACCAATCTGTGTCATCGTATGAGTTAACTGTTTGCCACCTAAGATGATGTATAGAATAAACTAAAAAAGGTGCAGGATGGATTTAGTCCACATGAATCAGATTGACAAAAGTAAGCATTATTGCTGAATACTGCTCATAAAATAGCTAATATGCAAATGACAATTACAAAATGTAACAGGAAAAAGAGGAAAGAACAGGGATGATAAAACAACTATTCTTGTAAGAATACCTTTAAAGATTTGAATGTCTGATTTGGTGCCATTATTTTTGCTTAATATTTTTACAGCCAATTTTAATGTGTTACAGTTGTTGTATATTATGTCCTGAAAACCGTGACTATTACAATTATTAATGAAAAAGAAGCAATGTTTTAGTGTATAACTCCATATTATCTTTTAATTTTACTTGCAGTGGCACAGGTATCTCATGTAATTGGCAATATTTTTTAAAAACTGCATGTTAAGATGAGCACTGCTAAGGTCATGATGTAACGCTGTATGGTGATGGGTTTATAAATGGCCAAACTGGAATAATAGTGGAGTAAAGAATTCATGCCCTTTATGAGGTCATCCTGGGGTGCAGCATGGTAGATCTCCAAGAGTAGCAGAACGGAAGTAGTGCAAAGTAAGGGAAACACAGTTATAGGATAGAGAGAGGAGCAGACAGAAACAACAAAGTATCTTGGAAGGAATATGGGATAGATAATGATAAATCTGAAAGAAGGTGACAGAATGTGTTGTGCAAATAACCATTTCTTAAGCAGATGTCACGTCTCCGGGATGGCATGCTGAAGATGTTGCTCAGGTGCTAGAACTAGTGACTCCATGTATATTCAGCCTAATGTCACTGCATCTATTGGATGCTAGAACTAGTGATTCCATGTATATTCAGCCTAAGGTCACTGCATCTATCGGGTGCTAGAACTAGTGATTCCATGTATATTCAGCCTAAGGTCACTGCATCTATCAGGTGCTAGAACTAGTGATTCTAGGTATATTCAGCCTAAGGTCACTGCATCTATCGGGTGCTAGAACTAGTGATTCCATGTATATTCAGCCTAAGGTCACTGCATCTATCAGGTGCTAGAACTAGTGCTTCAGTGTATATTCAGCCTAAGGTCACTGCATCTATTGGGTGCTAGAACTAGTGATTCTGTGTATATTCAACCTAATGTCACTGCATCTATCGGATGCTAGAACTAGTGATTCCATGTATATTCAGCCTAATGTCACTGCATCTATCAGGTGCTAGAACTAGTGTTTCAGTGTATATTCAGCCTAAGGTCACTTCATCTAGTCTGTTCATTGCACAACCACAATGGTAAGGTTGAGAATTGTGAGGGTTATACTATAAGGCTTCTACTCGGAGGGCAAAATGTCCAGAGAAATAACCATTTTCATTGAGGATAAGGAGATGGTTGCATAAATTTGTCAGACAGTAAAGATGTGGATGCTACATGCTGGGGGAATTAATAGTGGTTTGGTTTGACTAGCAACTGACTGATATTTCAAGCACAATTCAAAACTAGCTATCTCATGAAACTTTGATGAAAATCAAGCATAACAAATTTAAGCAAAATCTCCACAACCCCTCCCACCCACTCACCATGCAGAAGGAGCCTGCACTCTCTTGTCTAGATTAAAAAATTCCATTGTCACTTTAATTTGTCACAAGCTACGAAAGTGCAAGGGTTTGCTGAAGAATATATTCAGCAGATACGGGCTTCATACAATAGACTTACTGCCACTTTTCTAACGAACTGTAAGTATCAGTTCTGGAAAGATTAGGAAAGGGGATGAGACAAGGCCTCCTGCTGCAGTACTTTTAGCAGTGGCCCTTGCCTCACTGGTAAGTGCAATCACTTTGAAACTTATGTTATGAATAGGTTAAGGGTAAAAAAAACAAACATCAGTGTATGCCGATAATGGTTTGGTGGCAGTGAAGCAATATGAAGTCATTACACCACCTGTATTCAAAATACTTGGTGAATTTGGAGAGTTATGAAAACTGAATATACGTAAAAGTGTATGATGTTATTGGTGGTGGTAGTGAACTGCAAATGAAAGAGAGAAGAGTGGGGATATAATGGAAAGAAAGTCGTGCGTTATGTGTGAATATCAATACACAGAATGAAAAGATGATGTGAGACATGTATATGAAATGTCTGTACAACACACCTGCAGATAACAGACGTACAACTCCATTAACTAGAAAAAGTAATGGCTGTTTCAATGATGCCTTTACTTAGACTGTTGAATCTGTTCTTCAACATAACTTGGAGATTGACAGAGGGATGGATGAACAGAGCAGAATAATTGATTTGAAAAGGTGTTTGAACATGGAAGAGAGCATGATAGAGCAGAGAAAAAAATGTGGTTAGCTTGCTTTCTGTAAAATATATGTCCCAGATTATATTCTGTCAAAGCTATAGCACTCAGGTGTATGAATAAGACCATTGGGGTTGACAGAAATACCAGTTATAGACTTCTATACTTTTTGATGAAATGACTCAAATGTACCTGTAATCAAATTTACTTTGTCATTTTTTTACCATTTGTACTTCAGTCAAAAGTCAAAGCTACCTTTAATGAAGTGATACACAACATATATATATAATAATTGGCTCTGCAAAGCCACATCTGCACTGTAGACTTCAGTAGGCATGTGTACACTCAAACAGTAAGTGAGACATAGCAGCCCTGTCATCTGCAAGTGCATATATCAGCTGCTGTGAAAGGGATAATAGACAGAAAAGAAAAACATTCCCTCTTCACTGGCTTTATGACAGATGCACCATGACTGGCTTTAACCATTATACTGGGAAATTAATGGGCATTGTAGCAACAGGAGCTTAACGGTCAGAAGGCATGGAAAAGGAAAAAGGAAAATTCACTATACTGATCATGGAATTGAGACTGAGACATATTCAGTACTGAACTGTATGTAGGTATAGAAGTAGAAATGATAGCTTTAGGCGCACTATGTAAAAATGCCCAAGTATAATTCACTGAAAGTTTTAATAAGAAATGTCAAAGAAGAATAGAGATAGGAGCTCTTGTACATATGTATCAACCACGGTCATTACAGGTTTTTCACAATGTCTGTCTATAAAACTGCATTTTACTGGATTTAATTTAGGGATGGGTGAGTATATGACTTCTTCAAAAGGTCAAGGACATCTACCACAAAACATTATAATCTGACTTCTCATAACAAAATGTATTTTTGTTTTCAAATGGCAATAACCATAATTCATTGATGAAGTTTCACTTTTAACAGGTGAATATAATTATTAAAAAATAATAATGTTGTAACCAGTCAGCTAGATATAATTGTTTATAAATTCAGTTTAATTATGGTTGTGTATGTAACAAGTAGTAATAATTGTTGATAGGGAAAAACGTGTTGACACTTTCAGTGAGGTGGGTATCAGAAACTAGAAGATTATGGAATATATATCAGCCAGGCAAAGGTGAGAAAGTAGAAAGTTACTTTTCTAGAAGAATATACACAGTGCATTACCAAGTGTTTATATGGCTCCTTGTGAAATAAGCCAGTCTGGTTTATCTTGAAGCAACAGTGCATACATCAAAGTATACAAAGTGGCCACAGTTCAGTAACATCGTAGCCATCTCGGTGACTTCCAGTTTGGTAATGTGGATAGATTATAAGAGGCCTTGCCAAAAAGGAGAAGTAAGTGGCCTACATAACATCCTCTTATTCTAATGACGTTGGGGAGTTCACTGTGACCATGTGCGTACATGTTAGGTTGTGATGACTGAGTATCCTCTTATTCTAATGATGTTGGAGAGTTCACTGTGACCATGTGTGTATATGTTAGGTCGTGATGACTGAGTATCCTTTTATTTATTCTAATGATGTTGGGGAGTTCACTGTGACCATGTGCATACATGTTAGGTCATGATGACTGAGTATCCTCTTACTGTAATGATGTTGGGGAGTTCACTGTGACCATGTGCGTATATGTTAGGTCGTGATGATTCAGTATCCTTTTATTTATTCTAATGATGTTGGGGTTCACTGTGCCCATGTGCGTACATGTTAGGTCGTGATGACTGAGTATCCTTTTATTTATTCTAATGATGTTGGGGAGTTCACTGTGACCATGTGCGTACATGTTAGGTCGTGATGACTGAGTATCCTCTTATTCTAATGATGTTGGAGAGTTCACTGTGACGATGTGTGTATATGTTAGGTCGTGATGACTGAGTATCCTTTTATTTATTCTAATGATGTTGGGGAGTTCACTGTGACCATGTGCATACATGTTAGGTCGTGATGGTTGAGTATCCTCTTATTCTAATGATGTTGGGGAGTTCACTGTGCCCATGTGCGTACATGTTAGGTCGTGATGACTGAGTTTGCCAAAGGAGCTACAACACAAGTGTACAGCTGACCTTACTGGCAAGTCATATATGGACATATAATGAGCACCTTCCCATCAACTAGCACTCCTAGAAGAAAATATAATTAGATACAACTGGTTACAAACCCCAAGACGCATCAAGCCGTAGTATTCACTGAGATACATTCAGGCCTGAGCATACAGTGAACCACTGGTAGCCTGTCCCCATTACAAAAAAAAGCGGGATGCTTGTGAACCTGAGGATATTGTCACCACAGGAACAATATGAACCAGGAGAACAGCTGAGATAAGTTAAGGACTAGTTTAGTGACTGCATGAAGCCTCTAAGATAACCCTTAATTCATATTTCTGTGGTGTGAAGTTTATAGAAGCAAGCTACTCTTAAACCACTAATTAATGGAAAAAGTTACAGTTCCACATTCTTTGTTAACCTCACTCTGTGAATATTGATGCAAATTAGCTGTTATATTTTATTTTATAATAAAAGATGCATAAAATACTGTAACTTTTAATTAGCTATCACCAAATTTATCAACATAAAGTAACAGTCTTTTCATACAGAGCACAGCAGTGTTAGAACTGCATTGTCTATATCAAATGTCAGCATCAGAAACAATCCTGAATGTTATTTTAGCAATGTCTTATGTTCTAGAAGTATCCTTCTGTTTATAAACTTGCAGAATTACTCACATTTAAAATATATATGTCAAATGAAGGGCCAGCAAAATGCATTTGTCTGAAAGAGGCAAAGAAGATGAATGTTGACATGCAACAAATATGAATCCTAAAGCAACCTTGTTACAATGACTCAGCTTTGTAACCAAGATCTTGTTTTTTTTTTTTTTTTTTTTTTTTTGTAATATTTGTGAGTACTTAAGTGCAGAGTAGCATCTCCATGGAAACACTATGTAGAGGAATGAGTCAGATCATTAGTCTGGTGTGCCAACAGACCTGATTTTTTTTCTCTACTTTGACTAGAAATATTTGTTTATCTTGATAGCATCTGTTTTTCATTGCAGGAAGTCTGGTGCTTGTAAGGGTTGCTTATTTAACTATAATCTCATTTCCATGTTAACATTCCTTTGTAGTGCATGAAGATGAAAGAAAAAAAACAGCACTAGCTGTACTCAACAGGGTGAGCAATTAAATCACATGGGTAAAAATGCAAAGAATTTGAAAAGACTTTTAACAAAATACACTCAGTCACATAAACAGTGGACTGGATATATTTGCAGTCTTACATCTGAGGGTTATGATTGTTTTGAGTATCAGACCAGTTTTGCCAATATTGAGGTGTGAAAAAGTTTTAACTCCAGCTGCAGAAGAAAGCTGAGAATTAGAATATCATGTACTGTACTTGTTAAAAAACAAGTTACTAATATATTTTAAGATTGGGACATAATATAGTCTCATATAGGAATCATTTGCTTATATATTTCTGTACTATTGTCTAGTTTTCATCACTGAAATAGACTGTAGCTGTCCTGCTACAGCAATCCCCTCCCCCCGCCATTTCCATTTATTATAGAAGAGCTTCATATTTATCTGAGGTAATGTGTACCCCACTGCAGTATCTGACCACATAATCCAGGAAGGATATTCAATGTATTCCTTACCACTACCGTCATAATAAAGTACTACCTCATGTTACACTTGAGTTGGTCTATCACAATGCTCCTGCTGTACCATTGTCATGTTCTTCTCAGATTGTACACAGTTGTTGCAACAGATCTTCTTTAAATGATAGCAGTCTGCTAACTTGTTTTATATATGTGAGTGTCTTGGGGGGCTATATACATAAGTGTGTGTGTGTGTGTGTGTGTGTGTGTGTGTGTGTGTGTGTGTGTGTGTGTGTGTGTGTGTGTGTGTGTGTGCGCATTTATATATGTTCTGTTGGTTCAGTTGATAAATTAATCATTGGAATAAAAAAAACACCCAGCACCAGACCCTGTGAAAACAATAAATAACAACAAAAAATGTTTTTCCCCCTGCACCCACTCATCCCTGAATCTGCAGATATACTAACTACAAGATCATATAACGGTGGGGAAAAGAAAAACTGACTTAGCCACTGTACAACAACAGTCTGTCTATTAGTAACAGAAACACAATCCCAATTCAGAATAAAGCTAAAGCTGAAACAGCAGTTTTACAGTGGCTAGCTCCTACACTCCCACTTACCCTTAGGGTAAGGAAAATCTTCTTAACCAGCTGTTTAACAAAAGGTACTGTGCATTTTGTGAACAATGCCACACTGCCAAATCTGTCAACAAATGCATTTCAGTAAATCACATGGATCTCACACATACATATATGTATATCTATGTGTATATGTATGTATATTATGCACACACACACTGCTGCAGTGGTGGTGCTGCGGTAGCATTGTCATCTCACAGTAAGACGTTGTCCTGTTCGATTCTCAGCAAAAGCGTCTTCTGTGTGGAGACATGCGTGAATGGGCGTACCTTCATTGAAGGTTGTGCATCAGGGCTGGCAACTTGGTACGTAAAAATCTACTGCCAATCATTAGCGGACCGGAGTTCTGCTGTGGCGACCCCTAACCGGGAAAAGCCGAAAGATACAACAACACACATACACACACACACACACACACACACACACACACACACACACACACACACATAAGCACAGTGGAAAAACAGAAAACGTGGCAGAGGCATCATTTGGTTATCACTGACTGCAGTAGCATCATCTTGTCGTTATATATGTCTGAGCATAAGGGAGCTTCTTTAGAGATGGAAGTGTGCACCATTGGGCCTAAGTCTTACATGAATATTTTACACCATCCGTACATAAGGTTCACATTACGTCAATCTCAACAACATATTTCTACTTGGTATTAATAAGCTTATACTGGCATGTGAAGGCACACTGCAAATATTTATTTCTTGAGATGACATCTACTTTTATTTAAACAAGGTACAATATACAACATGCTTTCTTTACAATCTTGAAGCAACCTACATGCAAATATTTAAAATAACCCCACCACTCTACTGCACTAAAAATGTTTTATTCAAGTTAACGTTTTTGATCACTAGATAGTAAAAAGAAAAATACTTTCTCAAAAACATGCAAAGCTTCTGCAAATAATTACATAAGTGATTTTTTTATTTAAATAAGAGCAATGAATACACCATTCTTAAATGGTATGAATGATTAAAAAGTAATTTGTATGAAAATAAATTAATTTAAACATTATGTATATATGTATAATTCTCTTGTAAGAAGTTAAGAGAAGGCACCTGGCTTTGTTGCATTGTGTTTTAACTATTTTTAAACTTGTGGTGTATTACTATGTAATAGTGACATTTGACCATGTATCATTTAAAATGTGTTTATAAAGTTATAACTAAAAGTTTGGAGTAAGTGATACAAACATTAGATATCTCATAGTTGCCTGGATATTCCTATTAATATACGGAGTCATGACTCAATCTTGTGAAAAAAAGACGCATTCATCCTGTACAGACTGTTATTCTTCAGGTATGTAAGAACATTACATTCACTTCCATTATGGCAGTCATGTGTGTTCATAAAGAAATGACTATGGTGAAAAACATAGCAAGAAAAAGATAAAATTCAGTTTAAAATAATTTGGTATAGGTACACAGCTTTGCTTTATTTTAATATTTTTTGCACTTAAGTTCACACAAAAGCCCAACTGCAGAATGACATAAATATATAATTTTGCACACATTTCAGAAAGAAATGATAGAAGAAAACTAGCTAACATGCCAGTATAGACTTAATAATAGAAAATGCCTGCTGTTATTAGATTTATGTCTGTATCATCAACTTCTGTTTCTTTCTGTCTTTTCAGCCAGATGAAACACATGCTTTCATACACCAGTGTGTCATGATTTATTACAGACAAAATGCATCCCAAATAAATCCTCGTAAGTTAAAAAATAGTCTTGAAACAAAAAGTAAAAGAAATAAAAAAAAATAAAATCCTAGGAGTAATTCTTTATTAAGGATACCCCCTCAAAATCATACTTTTGCCAACCACAAAACACTATTCTACATAAATACATCCAGGACTCGCAGCATTTCCGTCATAGTTTTTAAAATCCAACAGTGCACATTGGTATTAAAATCCAACAGTGCACATTGGTATTAAAATTCAACAGTGCACATTGCACATTGGTATTAAAATTCAACAGTGCACATTGGTATTAAAATCCAACAGTGCACATTGGTATTAAAATTCAACAGTGCACATTGCACATTGGTATTAAAATTCAACAGTGCACAGTGGCATTTTCACTTTGTTTCTGTTGGTATAGCATTACATTCAAGTGCACAAACATCTGAAAGTAGGATAAGATGACACCACACCCTCTGAAGTGAAAGGAATTTAAGGGACACGTAGTGCATATTGTCATATAATAGTCACATAGAGATTAATATAAAGAATTGCTTGAATACACAAGTCTTCATACCTTTTCTCAAACCTTGATGTAAGTATGTCTGGCACCTTCTGCATCATTAGTCATGCAGTTTGCATTCCTTCAATTTCTTATCTTGAAGCATTTTAATTTTTTTATATCTGAGATGTGTACATTTATTTCCTTTGTGGGGGCCTTTACGTCAAGAGGCCCAACTGGACTGAAATCTAACCAGGGATCTACATGAAGACATCAAATTTTCTCCCTTTTCCACCAGCAATACTCCTTCCAGTGTGGTGAAGTATAACACACATCCTTTGTTGCGGCTTGTCCCACACATCCTTTGTTGTGGCTTGTCCCACAAATCCTTTGTTGTGGCTTGTTCCACTACTTGACTACTTTTATGTTATCTCATAATATCACTTTTAACCATCTTTGCTGCTTTGTGGTTAAGACCTCTTTATCCGTGTCATGACCAGCACTTTGTATTCCGTTTCTTTCTCTGCCTTTTGGCTCCTAGTACCTTACTGTAGTAGTCCATACCTTTTCATAATCCGTGTCATGAGCAGCACTTTGTATTCCGTTTCTTTCTCTGCCTTTTGGCTCCTAGTACCTTACTGTAGTAGTCCATACCTTTTCATAATCCGTGTCATGAGCAGCACTTTGTATTCCGTTTCTTTCTTGGCCTTTTGGTTCCTAGTACCTTACTGTAGTAGTCCATACCTTTTCATAATCCGTGTCATGAGCAGCACTTTGTATTCCGTTTCTTTCTCAGCCTTTTGGTTCCTAGTACCTTACTGTAGTAGTCCATACCTTTTCATAATCCGTGTCATGAGCAGCACTTTGTATTCCGTTTCTTTCTCGGCCTTTTGGTTCCTAGTACCTTACTGTAGTAGTCCATACCTTTTCATAATCCGTGTCATGAGCAGCACTTTGTATTCCGTTTCTTTCTCGGCCTTTTGGTTCCTAGTACCTTACTGTAGTAGTCCATACCTTTTCATAATCCGTGTCATGAGCAGCACTTTGTATTCCGTTTCTTTCTCGGCCTTTTGGTTCCTAGTACCTTACTGTAGTAGTCCATACCTTTTCATAAAATCAGCTTGTGCATTAGTTGGTCACTCTGGTGCTGTTGGTGGTTCCTATCTCATCACTGTCTACCTGCTGCGGATTCTTTTGTCAGCCTCAAGGAAGTGCACATTCCCTTCTAAATCCTTCGCAGTGTCTACTTCAAAGGCATCAGTAAGCCATTCCAAATATTGATCCATGAAGCACTGTCTCCTCAACCTTCCTAACCAGTTTTTATCTGCTTTACCATTTTGGGACCTACTCATTAGCTGCCCAGTTTATCTGCTCTGGTGCCTTACAGAATGGTGCAAAATGAACTTTGGGAAGAATTGATCACAGTTCAGTCTGCAAATTCTCACATGTGGTGTTGAAAACTTTTTCCTAAAATTGATAACCATTTTTCCACACATGATACTGAAAAATCAAGACCTGTCTCTAATGTTTCCTTTTTAATCAAAGTTTTCTTTTTTTTCTGTTTGTCTTCATGTCTGCCAATCATTGTCCCTCCCTCAAATGGAAAATCAAACCCCACCCATTCTTTCCCCTGCAGTAGACATACTCAATACAGTACATTGGCAAGAGATTTCCACAAGAGGCCATCATATGGCCAGCCATTAGGCTTGCTTGTACAGCAGTCAAAAAGTTATGGAATGCGCTAACCCCTATGAATTACAGTTATTCACAGACAAGACGGTGGAGGCCTTGTGTTATACATAATCTATGAGAGAAGAAGAGTTTTGAATTGTGGCACATCAAAGTTACTTCTGTAGTCCTCTCTTCCTACCCACCCCAGGGAACTTCACTGTAGTTTAATCATATATCCTGAAATCAGTCCTTCAAAGGAGGACAAATATTCCCACTGTAGTAATACATGCTATCCCATCCCTAACCCTGCACCTTACCTTAATAAAACCTTTCATAACACTTCTACTAATCAGGCAAATTTGAGCTGAGTTTTGGTAGGGTTGTGTTTAGTACATTGGAGATGTAAATTTTTTGATGTACTGGGTTTTGATCATTTGTATTGTCAGTATTATGTGTGGTCCACATGTTTTGTTCAATGTTTTTTGTTTCAAACATACTAGCCTGGCAAGCAACAGGCATAAGGAAGGAGCCACTTCTAGACAGGATGCCCGTCTGTTGCAGTAAACACACGTACTACACTGACATGTTGGCATTACTTTGAACTTAGCTGGTTTGTGTACCTACATATCTTCTGTATGCAGGAAGTGTGCATGTGCGTGTGCATGTGTGTGCATATGTGTGTGTGTGTGTGTGTGTGTGTGTGTGTGTGTGTGTGTGTGTGTGTGTGTGTGTGTGTTTGTCGGTGTGGGTGTGTATATGTGGTTGGTTATTGTTGTATAACTGAGTGATGCTCTCAGAATGGGTTTGATTGAGGGAGTGATGCCTCAAATTTAGCTAGACGCATGCCTCCTGCACAAATACACATTCTGACAGCCTGTGACACAGCAGTGCTATCTATCTATGTCTATGTATGTATACTTATATATGTATCAGTATCTATATCTATATATCTATGTCTGTATCTATATCACTATCTAGTGTATAATAAAATCTATATCTATATCAAGATAGCCTTTAGGGAATATATTTTACATCCAGAAGGAAAAGCTTTGTCTGTATTATATTGTGTAGCAGAGAATTGTGCTTGATTTTGTGAAAAGACATGGGCTGTGAGGTAACACCTAAGTTACTATGACCTGAGAGCATGCTATCAGATAGGTAGTTGATGCTACTGGTGTTTTAATTAAAATTGTTATGTGATCACAGTATGGGTAGCCCTCTTAGTAATGCATTATGCCTAAATAGAGCGTGTTACTTTGTAAAGCATTAATTTTTTGCATTTACGGGACATAATAAAGACACAGTTGCTAACTGTTAAGACATCTAAGTGCTCTTCAATAGATCCGTGACATTAGCACATTGAGTTTCTGCATTTCAATCGTTTTGAGCAATCTTATTCAATATTTAAACTTTTTCTTACCGCTTTTTCACATTTTCAACGCAGTCTTTTCTTTAGCCTGTTAATCACAACCATTGAAATTTGCATAAAATGGTATAAGATTATGCAACCATTAACACAGGTTTAGGTGTCTGTATGCATCACTGATAACCCTGTATGGAATAGTGCATTGAGTGCCTGAGGACTGACCAGGGGACAGGAACTGAGTGACTTAAAGCTGGTAAACACCCTCCAAAGAAGGGCATGAGGTACTATTCAGCTTGAATGATCTCTGGACTCCTTTCAGAAACTTGGGGCCTATTTTAGACTTTTGACCATCCTGCATAAGTTTGTTGCATATGAAAATGTATGAATGCAAGCTACCCTAATGTCAAGCTATTACACAACTGCAGGGAAAGTATTATGAAGTAAGGCATTATTTAAAAGGCCACTAATCGGGTGGTGTGACTGCAGAGTTCTACCAAACACATCTGTGTCTGAACGAGGAAACAAATAAGCATTGGAAGTCTGTCAGACTGTATTAGCTTGATGTGAGAGAAGGAAGGACAAAAAGCATAGTGAAAGGTTACAGTCTGTTAGAATTACTAGAGAAATACACAGATCTAATGGACAGCACTGTTTTATTAGTCTTATTTTGTATAGTTTTAAGTTTTGTTAACATACGTATACACTTTTCCTCATCCAAATATGTGACATAATGTGTGGCAAGTAGGCTATTGTTTGACTGACAATGAGACCTGAGGCTTTAAATTGATAATGTAGTAGAGAGAAGTACAGTAGTGCTTGCTGTTTGTAGACTGCGAAAACCACACGTTATTCTGTGTCCGTTCATCTCTGTTTATGTAGGTAGTGTGGAATAATGCCTCCGCCTCTTAGTTAACAGGGATTTTGGGAGACCGAATAAGTGATATATCTCATAATATGTGGTATTTGAGAGGCATGACACTCTAAAGTAGCGATTGTGTTATTGTTTGCGTCATAAATGATTAATATTTAAAGACAGCAAAAACAATATGGGTTACTAGACTTATCATTCCAGTTTAATGATTGTAATATCCTAATTATTATGAAAACCCAAGTAAGCATCAATGAGCTATAGTTCCACAAACATCGCAAACTCATGCCCATGTTTTAAAAATATGTACTGTGGTCCTTCAAATGAAATAACTTAAAGCAGTTCGTTTTCACATTACTGTTATTACAAAAAGGAAAAAAGAAGAAAAACAGTATTTGTCAGACACTACAAACATGGAGAGATTATATATGAAAGACAACTCTGATACATAACACACTCACACAGAGTGATACACACATAAACATAGATAGAGAGATCGATAGATAGACAGCCTGACTGCTCAGAACATATTCATAGTGGGGCCACCTATTCTGACCCAACTGACATTGCCAAACAAATTTAGTGCCAGTGTCACTCCTGAGATTTCTGTTCAAAGCCCCAGAATATCTGAATACCTTATTGACCCAAATATCTCCAAAGATTGTTTACTGAAACTGATAACCAAATACAAAAATATTTCCTCTACAGTATATCTGGTTGCTATGAGACTGGGTACTTTGATGACCGTGGAACAGGGTCATCCCATTATTACTACCAGTGCTGTCTATTCTGTGAGCAACACACTCAGTGTGTCTGTGTCAGCTCATCCAAGCACATGGACACAATCACACACTCACACACTCACACACACACACACACACACACACACACACACACACACACACACACACACACACACACACACACACACACACACACACACACACACACACACACACACACACACACACACACAGTCTTTGCCTGGCATACAAATCAGATAATCTTTTTGAAACTTTTGTGATACAGCTCCAACTTTACCCCTTTTCTCCCTCAACCTCCTCTCAGGAAATACCATAAAATATAACTCCCCCTGCTATCACTAGGGAACAGGCCCTTAATGCTGTCTCTAAGGACTCTGCATCAATGGGCCCTGACAATATCCCAGGATGTCTTCTAAATAGTATGAAACATGACCTATCAGGCCTTCAGGAATAGCTTTTCAACTGTAGCTTCCAAAAAAGCTTTGTGCCTTAAGAATGGAGAACAGCAGCAGTTATCCCTCTGCACAAAGGTCAGACATATACAAACCCTGGAAACTAGAGACCCATACATCTCACTAGTGTCATATGCAAATTCATGGAAAGAATTATCATGAAAATTATCAGAAGGATGTCATCAGAATTAGGGACGGACTTACAGCAATCAGACTGCAGCCTAATGACAGGTCAGTATTGATAATCTCAACCGTTACTGTTGTACTGAGGAAAAGAGTACATTCAGACAGATTCAGTTGTAGGACCTACTAGATAAAGCAGGGCAACAGCAACTGGTATTAATAATGGATGACTTGAATACATATCAGAACAGAACAGGATACGAGTACTGCCTGGGTCAAAATGGGTAATGCAACAAGAATAAAGATTGAGCCCATTCTAGACTTCTTTCTGGCAAATGGCTTGATAGTAGCCAACACTTGGTTCAGAAAGAGAGACAGCCACAAGATCACATAAAACAGTGGCCAACACACAACTCAGGCAAACTTCCTCTTAGTATGGAAAGGGCACTGGGGTCAAATCAGAGATTGTAAAGACATCTCCAGTGAAACAGTCAGCCAACAGCATAAACCACTGGTTGCCACAATCAGCTGCAAGCGATGGTCAGAGAAGGCTCTAAGGTCAATACAAACCAGGCCAAAGACATTGAAGTTGACTGGAGAGAAATCACAACAGATTAAGGAATTACTCAGGGCTCTAGCACCTCAAGAAGAAGAGGAAATAGGTGGAGTTGAAGAAGAATGGCAGCACCACAAAATAGTATGTGTGACGACTACTGAACAGATATGAGACCTAGCCAGGTATGGAAATAAGGTACACAAGGAAAGCTGGTGGCAGAATGCAAAAGTCCAGGAAATCATCAAAAGAAAAAAAAAGAGTGCAGGAAAAAGTGGGAGATAGTAAAGACAGACCAGACTAAGAAGAAATACTGGTTGGCTGACTAAAAAAGGAGTTGCAGTAGCAAAGAAAAAGGCAGCAGAGGCACTCTGCCATCTTCTGGAAAGTAAGTCAGGAGATGAGGTGAAGAAATTCTATGAGGTTGCTAGGCAAAGACAGAAAGATAAAGAAGATAGTCAGACACCCTTCATAAGAGATGCCAACAACAACCTGCTCACCAGTCCACAGGACATCAAAGGCAGGTGGAAGGAGTACTTACAGCAGCTTCTGAATGAAGAAAACCACATAAAAGCTGTACTACCCCAAACACAGCCTATGATGAGAGAAGAGGACCATCCACAGAAGTGAGAACAGCACTAAGGAAAACGAAAGCTCAAATGTAGTTGCAGCAGACATGATAAAGATGCTGGGTGGGATAGGACAGGAGTGGCTTCTCAGGGTACTCATAGCAATGTGGAGAGAAAGGCATATCCCAGGTGACTGGAGAATAAGCATATTAGTGTTAGTGTTCAAAAGCAAAGGGGCATGCACAACTGTGGGCAGTACAGAAGTGTCAAACTCCTGTCACGTTGCATGAAAGTTCTGAACAGGGCATTTGATCAACAGATACGCAGTGTAGTAGAAAGTAAGATGGGAGATGAGCAGTTTGAATTCAGATCAGGATGCAGCAAACTGACCCGATGTTTACAGTGAGATAGATAGTTGAGAAGAAGCTAGAAATGAGAAGATCTTAACTGGGCATTCCTAGACTTGGAGAAAGCATATGACAAGGTCCCAAGAAAGCTGATTTGGGCAGTCCTGCAGTGGTTCAAAGTCCCAGAAACATAAGTAGAGTTAGTGCAAGGTATATACAAGGACACAATGACTCAAGTGCGAACAGTGTTCAGTCTCACAGAGGAGTTCCCAGTGGGAGTGGGGGTTCATCAGGGTTTAGGTCTGAGCCTATTGCTGTTCATACTGATGATGGACTACATTTGCAAACAGGTCACAGGGCACAGATCAACAAATTTGCTGTATGAAGATGATGTGGCATTACAGGCAGACTCTGAGCAGGAACATCACCAAAGGCTGGGGGAATGATGCAAAACAGAAGGCACATGGAATTAAACTGAGTGCAAATAAGACCACTGTAATGCTAGCAAATGATTTATTGCAAAACAGGCTGAGAATTGAGATAGAAGGGAAGATAGTGGAACAGGTTAACCACTTCAAGTATTTGGATGGAGTGGTTGAGGGAAGGAAAGTCTGAATGAGGAGGTCAAAGCTAGACTCAGAGGGGCGCAGCCAACTGGCACAGAGTGTCAGGTATAGTGTATGACAAATTAATGACAAAAAAGCTGAACAGTAAAGTGTACAAAGTGGTGAAACCAGTACTACTGTATGGTATGTAACTGGGCAGTAAAGGCAGAGCAATTGAGAAAGTTAGAGGTGATGGAAATTAAGTGTCTGAGATGGGTGTTAGGGGGCACATTGTGGGACAAATGAAGAAATGAGGACATAAGAGCAGAAGCCAAAGTAGCTCCAATTGGAGAAGAGGTCAAAGAGAGCAGATTACGGTGGTTTAGCCACATGCAAAATAATAGAAGACAATCTGGTGAAGAAGATTTGGGACAGACAGGAAGAAGGCAAGAGTAAACAAGGACATCCAGCAAGGAGGTGGGTGGATTGTGTGAGAGAAGATCTGCGATAGGCATGAGTGTCAAAGAAGGCAGGAGAGTGACACTGAATACAGAGTGACAGTTGACATGACACCCTGACCCCATGTAGAAAATGGGAGAAAGGGAATGATGATGATGACTGACTTTGGATCAAGAACTTATTGATAAAGCATTTTTGTTCCTTTTGGAAAAAATGGAACTTCATCAAAATCAACACAACATCACATCCTGCCTCCTTATATATAAAGGTGTTGCTTACTGTGACCATGGTTCACGCAGTGCTCCCCAGGCTACAGGGTTTACAGCAGTGCTAGGGGTGGAGTGGAGCAACTGAAGGGAGTGTAGCCTGTTGCTGCAGTAATGCTGCCCTCTGGTGGAAAGCTGGAGCACTACAGCCTACATGGCACAAAAAGTACTGTGCTGAACAGAAAGTTAGTAACAGCTGGCCAGCACTTAAAAGTATGCATGGGCTAAAGTAGTGTACATGGCACAACGCTATTGAAACAGCAGACAAGACAACACAACCCCATTCTCATAATTTAAATAATGGATGATGGGTTCCCAGTCCCACTGTCTCCTGTGGGCAGTTAAAGCTACCAGATGCGTGGCTTAATATTGTGTATTTGTTGTGGACAATAGATGTGTGTGGTCATTGCTTATAAATGTCTATATGGTTTGGAGAGGAAAAATATATACCTATATAAAATAAATGTCACTATTATGATCTCTAGTCATGTTGCAGCAGTATATTTTGGTCACTTTACTCTTATTATGTTACAAACAAAATCTGTAACTCCATTCCCTTAGAGCTAAGACAAATTGACAAACTAAATTTATTTAATCCATCATTGAAAAGAGCACTTAATATGTGGCTGGCAGTGCTCCTGCACAGCTCCATGTTAGTATACAAGTACTAATTGTCAACAGTTTTCCTTCTTATATGTAAGTGACCTCCTACTAATCCATGTATGTCCATCCTTCCATCCATATCTCACCTAACATCTCCATCTCTATACATGTGTCTCATGTTCCACTGCATACTAATATTTTTATAAAATAAACATACTAACATCCAAAAGTATAACCTCCTGTACAAATTCTAACCTACATCCTTTACTCCTGAAAACTCGTGTTTTTACATAAGTGCAACATACATCTCTCTTTCTAGTAACTGTACATATTCAGTTTCAGTACACACTGTAACATTTCAATTATAGATCCTAAACTGAACATACAATTTTAATATACATATCTGATTCACAATGTTTAATGTATGTGTACATAAAGTGACTATCTTCTGCATTTTGTATTTGTAAAAATTGTACAACTTTTTTCTCCTTGTAGAATGAAAAACTCCTAGTTTTTTCTCCCCAGGTTTCTGTTGAAAATGGGATCAATCCCTGTCGGACTTTCCTGGTAATCAAAGATAAATAAATTAATAAGTGCCACATGCTATAAAGAGGTTTAGCTAAGAGTAGCTTATTTTGCAGTGAACATATGCAGGAAACAGTTATAGCGCCATAGTGACTGATCACCTGATTGGAATAGTTTGAATTATGATGAACATACTTTCCAGGAAGAGGATTCACTATCTTTTTGATGTCACTTTCAATCCATAGTGTTGATTGCCCTAACTACTTGTTAACTATTAGTTTATTATTAAGCAGTCTTGAATATTTGTACTGTTGCTGCATTGTTGTCTTTTTCTCTCTGTATTTTGGGCTGTGACAGAAAGGGGTCATATCTGCATCAGCTGTTTCACTGGTTAGCAAATAAATTAATAAATAATAAAACAAGGCTTTGAAAGTAGTTTAATAGTGGAATAAAGCAGCATGGAGCTATGGAGCCTATATTGTCTCTGAAGGATGTGGAACATGGCGGATTTGTGTATATTTGCATACTGACTTTTTATTGGCAGCCTAGTACTGCGTTCCTTCTATGCCACCAGCTCTTGAATCAAACTGGGGCTGTTAGATTTCTGGCACAAGACAGATGGAGTGAGCATTTTTAGATGCTGCCTATCCCTGGAGAAAGTGGGTAGCACCAGAAAATAAATTGGTACCAGTATGGATTCAGGATGTCCTGAAGTCATTATGTCATTTTCCAAGGATAAGATAACGACTTATGACATTTTAAAGGCTCATACCAAAGATGTCTCCTCCAGGGTCAGACACCAGGTGTCCTGTTTAGGGTTCTCATTCTTAGGTACAAATACTTTTCCCAGAGAAGAGGTATAAATTTTAAGCAGGAGGAATAGAGAGTGTTAACCACAGATGCAAAAGCAGATACTGAAAAATGTTGTGTTGTGCATTAGGCCAGACAGCATATCAACAATGAAACGCATAAAACAGTGCACACTGAAATATGATGTACAGTGTATTGTAGATAATTATGCATTTTACTGATTTTCTTTTTCTTTCTTTCTTTCTTTGTTTCAGCTGAACTGGAATTTGTTCAGATAATAATTATAATTGTGGTGATAACTGTAATGGTCGTGGTGATAATCTGCCTCTTAAACCATTATAAACACTCTACTAGATCCTTTATAAACCGTCAAAGTCAAGGCCGAAGGCAGGAAGACACCTTACAGCCGGTGAGTGCCATTTTGTTTAATGCTTATTATTTGAAATATGGTCGTTGACCTTAATGAACTTGTTTCTTTTATGTTTCCATTTGGGCCTTGCTCCAAATGATTAGCATGAAGAGTGATTTGAGTTTGGCCTTCCCGATCAGTCAACCTTTCCCTCAAAAGCAAGCATATGTACAAACTGTACAAACTTGATTACTAGAGTCAGAGTGTGGTGTAGCTGTACCATATGCCACCTACCACTAATTAAAGTGTCCTTATATTAACTACAAAAGCAAATTAAAACCCCACAGTTTATGCCCTTACTGTAAAATATTCTCTTAGGTACCAAGTTTGGTACATATTACATGTTGAGTCAGTGTATCCCTCATGTCCTACTTCATTAATGTTAGAAAAGAAAGCATGGTAGTCATTATAGTCCCTCTTCAACCCACTGCATTCTGATGAAGTCTTTCTCTAGACCACATTGCTAAACCAGTTTTGCCTAGACATCCTGCTAAGCAATTTCTCTCTCTCTCTCTCTCACTTAGTTACTTGTGCTCATAGTCAGCCATGTTGCTCTGTACCACTCTCTCTCTCTCTCTCTCTCTCTCTCTCTCTCTTCCTGTCTCTCTCCACATAATTCTTCAACTGCTGTTTTGCCTTACTGATATATACTGGTATAGCGTTTGTCAGTTACATTTCAGGTGAGCTACAGGTCCCTCCCAATGTGTATCCAGTAGTCCTGAGTTGCCTGTTTTTCCATCTAAAATATTTAAACCACTAGGAAATAAGAGATTTCCTCAGAATTGATATTCTAAACTCTATCCAAAGCCCTAAACAGGTGAAGAAATTTAGAAATAAACGTATACTAATCCATAGGGCTATGCATCCAAATCCAGGACCATCCCCTGATAATGCTGTGCACATAATCCTAGACAACCCCAGTACCCCATTATGAGATAAACCTTTTGGTATGACACTATGTAATCTCAAGGTCAAAAGCATCTGTACCAAGGTTACAGATATCCACAGCTGAACATTTACATACACTTCTGATGTAAAGTCCCACATAAAAGTTGAAGAAGTACTACCTCCCAGCTATGACATATGTTGCAATGACCACACTTTCAAAATGGTCAATGGAACAGTGATTATCTTCAAAAAAAGCTAAACCTCAGCCTATATACTATAGGAAAAAAATTATACTAGCGAAGCAGCTTCTGCTTTCCTAAATTAAAATGATCAAACATGAATCTGTGTGTACAGCAACAATATATATATATATATATATATATATATATATATATATATATATATATATATATGGATTCCTTTTACAAGAACGAAAGTTCACTACTTCGAACTTGTAATAGGAAGCCTCACTTCTACGAAAGTTCACTTTAACAAAAGTGAACTTTTGCGTAAGTGCACTTCACCTAAAACACCACAGCACAGTGGAGGACATAAAAAACAAGCTGTGTCCTCCACTATGGTGCGATAGTCATGGACCTTAGGGTTAGGGCATGGTTTAGGGTAAGGAGATAGTTAGTAAAGCTATCCCTTACCCTAACCCATGCCCTAACCCTAAGGATCGTGACTATTGCACCATAGTGGTGGACATTGCTATGTCTTTTACTGCGCTGCAGTCATCACAGACCTTAGGGTTAGGGCACGGGTCATGGAAAGGGGATAGCCCTATTGGCTATCCCCTTACTATGACCCGTGCCCTAACCCTAAGGTCCGTGAGTACTGCACGGAAGTTCAGTACAACACCCATTCGTTGTACTGAACTTCGCGTAAGTGCACTTTTGCTGCAATGAGTATTCCATGCACTATTTCAAATTAGTGAAAATTCGATCTAGTGAATGGAACCCATATATATATATATATATATATATATATATATATATATATATATATATATATATATATATATATATATATATATATATATATATAAAATCATAAGCACAAACACACCCCACAGAGAATATTCTAAACTGGAATTAAATTGTTCCCTTCCTCTGAAATTCACTGCCAAGTGAATTGCCTCTACAGGTAATTGTCCTTTGTTCAAGAAAAATAAATAAATAAAATCTCACCTTAGGAAGGAATAATATAGTACCTGCTTTAGATCCAAGATAATCTTCATAGTTTTGCATCATTCTAAATACCCAGCTTCATTATTTACCTCTGAAGTAGACAAACACCAAAACTGTAGAACCAGGTAATAGAGCAATACAGCACCCAAGTGTCCACAAAATCACTTTATCTGAGCGCTTTCGTAGGCTGTAGAGCCAAAAGACTTCTGAAGTCTACAGCATACGAAAGCGTTCAAATACTGTACTGCTCTATTACCTCTGAAGGAGGTTAGGCTTGGAAGCTGAACAGAATCTAGTTAGCACTGAATTTATTAATTAATATCATAAACATTCAAATTCATTCCTCTTCTTCTTCTTTAGGCTTTTCCCGGTTAGGGGTTGCCACAGCGGATCACTGTCCGCTCATGATTGGCAGTGGAGTTTTACGGTGTCGAATTGCTAGCCCGGCGTCCAACCTTCCACAGAAGGCACACACATGCATGCACTCACGCCTAGGGCCAATTTAGTGTGTCCAATCCACCTACAGCATGCCTTTGGGATGTGGGAGGAAACCGGAGCACCCAGAGGAAACCCACGTGACCACAGGGAGGACATGCAGACTCCAAACAGTAGGCACCCCAGCCGAGGATCAAACCGGAGAACCTCTTGCTGTGAGGCAGCAATGCTAACCACTGCACCAAATTCATTCTAATTACCTTTATTCACAATTCTAAAATCCAGCCACCTCTGGATTTATTAATTGATATCATAAGCCTTATTCTCCATTCTCCTTATTCCTTTATTTTGTGTACTGTCAGTTTTAATATTTATTCTACTTCTATACGGCCTCTCATTCTTTTTAGTCAAATATTCAAAATGTCTATTATTTTATGCAGTATGTCTCTATTCTATATAATAATAATAATAATAATATGTTTATTGTTCCAGGGTTAAAACTGTTTCTGCAAAGTTGTGGAAATACTAGTGAAATTCACATTCCTGTGTATTACCTTTGTACTTGCCCGAACTTGTTTTCTGATATTGCTGTATGTATGTATATATATATATATATATATATATATATATATATATATATATTGTAATTATTTCTTCCTTTGCCTTATGGCTCAGGTCATGGCTGAAAAGGGTTTCACAACCACTCCACCCACCTGGTCAACAAAACAATACATAGAATGATTGTTTGCTTGTTTATTTATTTAAGAGACATGTTCATCGGTCTTAGCCCACTAAAAAATAATTTTATCCATTATGTGAATTCATCCAAGTAGTTGACCTTACCTTATCACAAAGATTAAAGTCAACAGCAAATAAAATATCCTAGACTAGATACTAACAACAGGCCCAAGAAAATATATTTGACTGGATAATAACAACAGGCCTAAGCAAAATCACCCAGATAAAAGTTATGCCAGAAGACTATAACCCTGTTTTTGTTGTACAGAGTCACAACAATATAAACAGAATCATACAGTACAGCATTGTTAGGAACAAAACCAAATTTAATAACAGTACGTTCATATCTACATTAATGCCCCAGCAGTAGCTGCCTCAGTAGAAGTGCTACAACACTACATACCACATCTAATAACATAAGTGGATTTAATACCCTAGCTCCCAGGTAACACCACCACTACGTCCAATGGTCAGAAAGCCAAATTGTTACCTGTTAAAGAAAAGACTTTCTTCTTGAAACCCAGTTATTTAAACACTTATAATCTGAATTATTCCTTCCCACCTTTGTGTCTGGCAAAGTAGTCATGAAAACTTGTGCATATAAACTTAGAAGTTAGTTGCACTCAAGTCTAGTTCTACGAACACCCAGAACCAAACTGTAATGGTGCAACTACAGCTTCCCAGTTGTTGGACCTAAACTTCGGCAGTCACTACCTGTTCACCTCAGACACATTTGCTTATACCAAGTTCCACTGACAACTCAAATACATCTCCTTAAACCGGTCCAGTAGAAATACTTACCCTGTACACGTACTTATTTTAACCTGCTTCTCCATTGTTGTCATTTAATAAAACTCATCTACTGTGCTCACTTTTGGAAAACTAATTAATCCCTACATTTATCAAATATCAATAAATAAATAACGAAATCATTTGTGCCCTTTCTTCCCCCTCATTTTTTGTGGCCATTAGCTCATCTTTATCTGTAAACTGCTGTTATATTGTATGTATGTGCTGAGAGCACCTCAGTTTTAATTGATTTAATGACTTTCTGTGCACTGTATATTGTGCATATAATGTTTCTATCTGTATGATGTATTCATTTCATGTGTTGTGTATCACTTAAGTATAATTTATGTGTCATACTTTCTTAAACATTGACCACTGTACACTCCTGTGCTGAACCTGAAAATGATCTGTGTGATTAGTGTTCTACCCCCAGTTAACAAATATATCTAAATAAATAAAGTATCTTGTTAATAAAAAGACCTGTAAAACCTGGCATTGAAACCAAACAAACTATAGTCAGCAACTATCAACAACTACAAAACACAGTAAAAGCTACTTTCTAAAATTCCAGTAAATTCTACTGCTTAGGCCAACAAAATAATCATAGCAAGAGTCCCAGAAAGTCTTGCCCACAATAGATAACATATTGTGGCAAGGAAAAATGTCTTAACCCAATCCACTGTCATATATAAATTTAACACAAACACTGTGTAACTGCAGTTAACATCCTTAATGAATCCCAATTAGCATCCCCATCTCCAACTAACCCACTAACTACTGCAGCCGTTTTCTCTCTAAATTTCACCCCTACCACTACAAACAAAAATCTCTTTCAAAAAATACAACTATTTTTACTTTCCTGTGACAGTTACCCATGAGATTATCTCCAAACAGCAACAGAGGCCTTTACATACCCTGTATCAGTACTAATACATCAATTAATCCAAGAGTCTTACACCCCAAAACTCTAGAAACAATCACACATTGCCCCGTTACACAAAGCAAAGGTGGCACCCCATGAGCTAACTAACTACAGACCAGTAACCATCTGCTTACCCCTCAATAAATAAATAAATAAATGCATACGTTAACTAAATAGAAATGTGTTCACACACAGTGACTTAAATGCTTATATAAAACAGTGTTCTTTCTACAGGTCCCTATCGCGTGATCGAAAATTGTAAATGGCGAACGCGTATTGAGCGAACCCGATTGGTTGAAATGTCAAAATGTCGCACGCATAACACGGAAATCACCGTAGGGAATATTTTCCCTTTACTTCAATGCAGTGTGATCTCGGAATAGAAATATTTAAGTAGCGGGGGTGTGCAGGGGGGGGTTGCCCCCCTGCCTACATTGTTTAGTAAGTATATTTTTTTATTTTTATGTTTTTATTATATTTTTCGAAATTTCAAACATCGCTCATATGGTGTCTACCATTTGGTGTTCGATGTTTGAAACTTTCAAAAATATAACATAGACCCCTTTATACAACCCAGCATGGGTTCAGACCAGGCCATAGTAGTGACACAGCCCTTCCAATATTTATAACTTTTGTACATGACAAACATAATCGAGGAAAGTTGGATAGCTCCTTATTTCTTGATCTCTGAAAAGCATTTGGCACTGTCTCATACCGACATACCTTGTGCTAGTACCACAATTAAGTGAACTAAGGTCCAAAGACAACACCCTGCAGCAGCTCAAAGGCTGCCGCAGCTAATGAACACAATGTTTATGCTGCCACAAAGTGCTGTCAGTGTCACAACCCACATCAACAGGCAGACCACAAGACACCATATTAGGCACTTACTTTTCAACATCTTTGTTAATTTGATGTACATATCTCGAACTAAGCTTCAGTATACAAACAACGCATTGCAATTCTGTTCCACTCTCTCTTTTAAAAACTACAAAACATTGTCAAAAAATCACTCAAACTGGTTAACCTATTCTAAATCGATTGTAAGTCCCAGAAAGACTAAGTAAATCCTATTCACTTTAACATGCCCCCAACCTAACTATACCAGCTTTACTACACCCTCCACCACTAACACCAGCACTTTTCTGACACAAAACTCCTGTGTGTAATAATCAACCAAAATCTGTAATTTAACTAGAATATAAATACATATAGTACAAAAACTATGTAAGCTAGGAATGCTGTAAAATGTCAGACACTATTTTCTGATCTAGCGTGTACCACCACAGTTCATATCTGCCTACTTTCAGAACTAGTATAGCCTACAGGCATCATCAATATCCTATCAGATACAAAAAATTAAACCAAAGCTGTAACAAAGTAATCTAAATTTCAGCAAACATTATCAAACACCAATGTATAGAGCTAAAAACTGTAAACTGACAAAAACGTCCTAATGTCCTAACACGGTTGTAGAAGTGGCCATAATATTCCATCCAGACCGAAAAATATGCCCTGTAATTATGACCATGTTACAATGGTATGTATGCCAGAGGCAACTTTGATCTCAAAGTCAACATATAGTACTCACTCATAAATCTAAGAAGAGCAATAAGGATTCTCTCCCTCTTCTATACATACTTTAAAACCGCTCTAAATGCATAGCTTGCAAACAAAACAAGTATTGCTACAACACAAGTACTGTTGTGTACTCTCAGTGAAATTGTTACACAACAGCTCCTAATCTTTTTGTAAATAATTCTGTATTCCCAAGAAAATACCATACAATAAACTTATCTTATTGTAAATATCATTATACATATATGAAACGTTACTGTAGATAGCATTAAATATGTACTATTAGCAACTGTTAAGCTGTCAAATTTTTATTTTGTTTCGATAAACTGTCCTGCCAACTTCGTATTTGCAATACTGCACCTTTATATTAATTTTTTATATTAACTGTCCAAATAATTGGAATGCACCAATACTCATTGTAAAATGCTTCATTACGTTGTCTTTCCTGAGAGTTTTTTTTTTCTTGCGCTTCCACTGATAAGAGGTTTTGTCTTCTGGAGACTTTCCTAGTAAACAAATGCAAAGTAAATGCAAAGTAAAAATAAATAATACTATTAACTTCTGTTAAATACCTCCAGATTTAATAGTATCCATTGTTCATTGGCAAAAGCTCCTGGAAGTATGTGTGTCTTAAATATTCCTTGCTGGCTCTGAATAAGTAAAACCAATGCCCCTTACTTTCTGGCAAGCTTTATTTTGAATTTACTACTCAAAGAAAAATCCTACTTATTTTGCCCTAGTTTGCTACATAATGTGATTTGTATTACTATTTGTTTAGCTTTCTCAGCCAGTAAAATGTTTTTTTTTTTTTGATAGGGAACATCACGCCACATAGAACTACTGAAATCAACCATTATGAAATAATATGTTTTCAAGCACAGCACAACATAATAATACATTCAGCAAGCTTCTTTGTGAAATATGTTCTGTACAAGATTTCAACAAATAGCTACACAAATTTTAGAATTGTGTTTAGAGACTATAGTCAGTAGTTGAAAGGACTGCAGCAGGTAAGGAATTGCTCTGTGCAATAGAGATGTGGTCACACCGTGTTTGTATATAGCAGTAGCAAGACAATGCTCACAACTTACAGAACATATGTTGGTATATTAGTTAAGGGGTATACCTCACAGGCACGAGGTACAGGGATTGATTCTCAGTTTTGAAAGGGAAATTGGCTAGATTTAAATAGCCCATAAGGGCAGCTAGCCTAGTACTTGCCTATGAAGTTGTAACATGTCCCCCATTTTGAGCATGGCTTTCACAGAACAACAGGGCTGTTAAGACTGTATTTGTTCTAACCTTACTTTTAGTAAATCCATTCTGTCTAAGTCTGAATTTTCACAAAGTATTTGGAAATATTTAAGAACAGAAAACTGGTGTATGTGCATTATTTCCATTTGCTTGCTGCTTTGTTATATATTTAGCCATGTCAAGTAGTAATCCCCTGTTGCCACACCTGATGTCTCTCCTTGCCCAATATGGCAGTGCCACGAACACTGTAAGGTTAGCTGACTGGTAAGCAACTGCTGCAGTGGGCAAAGGATGTACAGGAACACTGGCATGGTGCCACATGTAACAAAAGCAAAGGCATCGCCCCCCCATATCCCCTCAACTATGAAGGATATGTGCCCAAATCTCTTTAGTGCTGCACTCAGATCTAGACACGCACCTCTGGTCATCATCAGGTGTTCCTCCTATGCTAGAAACTTCTGCCTTGTCCCAGGGAGCAAGAGCTGCTAATGTTTACTCTGCCTACTGCATCCTTTCTGGTGCGACAACTGCCCGATTCTTCTCCTTATGTTCGCAATGGAGAAATCCAACCTCCGCACAGATAAACTGAAAAATTATTCTTCACCAGAACTGTGTATTAATACATGATGTAGAATTTAGAATAACAATAGCAAAGAAGGTAATAGTTTAAGGCTACCAGAGCCAGTCCCTAATTGTTTTATTATTAACACTACCTACCTATGAACCTATGAACACCTTTATTAAATTATCACTTAAGCCATAGGCAAAACATATGTTTACATAGAAGAAAACAAACCATATTAACATATTTCCACATGCAAACATTATACATCACATATATTCTTTTGTATATTTGTCATCAATTTGACATTGCATAAATTGATCAATTCCTGCCTTCCCTTAAATCTCACACCTCCAAGACATTACTCTGCATGTATTGTTCCCACAATTTCCATTTCTTTCATGTAAGTTGCTTGTACTCTTTTCTAGACATCACATTTCCAGTTCTTTTAGCTCTGTCACAATATTCAATACATCAACTACAGCTGGTTTAGACTTTGATTTCCATTTTCTAGTCATTGCTTTTTTTGGCAGCCACCAGAATTAGACTTAGCAGTTCAGATCTTGCATCTCAGCTCAAAAAAACAAAATAATAATTTCCTTATTTACACCCATTTTCTCACCCAAAATTTCTGACAAAGTTCTCTGTAAGGTATTTTTGAAGTCTAGAAAAGACGACGGCTTCAAACACTTTAATGTTAAATATTGAAAAAAGCACATACAGATATATAAAAATCAAAAGTAAAACAGGAGAGATGAGCACTTTGGTGATTTGGTTGCATATTTGGGAGCCATACATATGTCCTCTTCTCTTCCCAATATTTTCTAACCTCCTCTGATTGATTCATGTAGTTATTGTGCATTGTTTTATATGCACTAATAATTATCCCTTTTTTAACATCAGCTTCTGTTTAGATTCAATAGAAAACTCTACCAGACCAAGTCTTTCACTTAAGATTCCACTATCCCTTTCTCTTTGCCTATACTTGGATATCAGTCCCTGAAAGGGAAGGTAGTCTGTAGCCTGCAGTCTAAATGTCTTATTTATTTCTCCTCATTATATTATCTTCCCCCCTCTAGTTATTTGCTCCCAGTACCTTGATTCCTTTGCCAAGTAATTTTGTAATTTTCAGCCCCCTCTTGCATATTTTCTGTACCCATAATTGCTGTCATTCATATCAGCAAAATATCCTTTCTTTATTCTCATGTCGGCTTAGCTCTTAGAATACTTTCTGCTACTTGATGAATATAATGTTCTTAATTTCAGCAAAACTTTTGGACCCCATTCCTAAGTCAAAGTACTGTTAAACTTCATGAAACTAGTACTGTTTCAATCTTTGATGTCAGCCAGAAGTGCTCTTCGCAGCACCCTCAGTGTGCCCAGTAATGATTCCTCCTGCAATTCATGTGGGATTACACGTATTGGTAACAGATTTAAATAAGATCGTAGATTTTTTTTATAAGACCCTTTGCTCCTACTACTATTGGAACTGTCTGGGTATCTTTCTTCCACATTGCTCTCGTTTCTACCTGCAGGTCTTGATATTTTTTGACATTGTGTCTTTCTGTACGCAAGACACTGTAGTTACTGGATGTGGTGATTTTAATGATCAATACTACATTTGTCTTCTTTTCGTGGACAACTATATCCTGTTTTCTAGCATCTATCTTTTGAACTGTTGGTAATGGATGATCCCATGTGATGTAAACATCATTTTCTATGATGCTTTGTGGCTTATGTTTCCAGTGTTTTTCAGCCACTTCAATACCATAATGTTTGCACAATCCCCAGTGCAACAGTCTTGCCACATTAATATGCCGTTCAGTATAGTGTCCTTTTGCCATTAGTATGTCACAACCAGCAACGAGGTGTGCGACTGTTTCCAATTCGGTTTTACAAAACCTAGATTTATATGTTTCTCCCATATGTTCAATGGAGTTTGTAAACCAGAGTGTACGTAGCCCACTATCACTTCTTAACACATAGGTAAAACATATGTTTACATAGAAGAAAACAAACCGTATTAACATATGTGTGTGTCTGTTGTTATTCTCCTTAAGGATCTGTATCTAAAATCCCACTCTCTCCTTATTTCTTGATGTTCCCTTTGCTTCATAATCATCCCTTTCCACTCTGAATTATAGCTTTCTGCTTAAGTTATGTATCTTAACTGTATTGCTTTAAAATATCCTTTCAAACCAGGTAATCCTATTCCACCTTGTTCTACTGAAAGGATCAGATTATCCCACTTGACTCTTGCCCTCTTCCCCTCAAGATAAAGTCCTTCAACTCTTTATTAACTACTGTCCACATTGTCTCCTCTGGTTGATAAAAATATGCCTGACCTGTATTTAAAACTAAAGGGACTAAAAACATTTTCATTGCTTCTATCTTGCTATCCATGTCCGTTAACAAGAGCTTTCAGTTTCTCAGTTTTTATATTGTTTTTTGTTTAGTCACTTCCCACATATCCTTAGCTGCCATAACAGAATCATTTGAATCCATACTCCTAAATACTTCATTTTTATCATGTCTCCATAAACATGGGGCCAATTCATGTGTGAGTACATAGTTTACAGCTGTAGCCTTGGTTTTATCTTAATTAATTTTATATCCTGAAAAGACTTGAAACTGTCTTAAGATGTTCCACAACACCTGATGTCCTTTTCTGGTTTTATCAGGTAGAAAATAATATCATCTGCAAATAAAGTCAACTTTACTTGATTACCATACCGACTATATCCCTGAATTTTTGAGTCCCTTATTTTCTTTGCCAGGCTGTTTAAATATAAAACAAATAACAATGGGAAAAGAGGATAGCCCCTGCTGCGTCCCCGTTTTTAAACCTGAGATCATTCCAAAAAATCACAAGTAACTGGCTGCATGGAATAGAGTAATGAAGCCCTAACTACAGTCCAGGTGACCTAATTTCTAATAGCAGTCTGGGTGATGGAGATGTTGGCCAGTGAGGGTAGCAGTAAGTGGCCATAGCCAGCCTGCCCATCCTGGGAGGGGGGTGTGGTGTGAGGAAGCCCAGTCTACACCAGTACTAACACTCATCGGAGGCTGAGTGTTACAGTCAGGCAGCTTGAAAGGCTGGAGAAGCATCACTTTTGCACATGGTAGCAAGGGGTGGCACATGTGTGGAAACATGCATAAGTCAGTTGCCAGTATTATGAGGCCCTACTTGCAGGCTCACCAAGAATGGCACAGTTGCCACAGCTGACCTACATAGTTCCAAAGTCAAGGTCATTTAGGTGCCATCCCACTCTGAGTTGGTCATCCAGGAAGACACCCATATCTAAGGGTAATTTGGACCCTTGGATGGAGGTGAGGAGGGACATCTCAATTGATTGGCTGATGATCAGAGTGGTCTGGCCAAGAATAAAGACTGATAAAATAAATACGTAACTTAAGTATCCGTCAAGAAGTAAGATGCATAACATAATGACATAAATGCAAAGGAATAAATATGCTGCCTTGATGGTTGTCTTCCTGCAGCACTCTGTAAAGAGTTACATGTATATGTGCTGTTACAGTCAGAAGTCTGTGATATGCTCCTCATAGCAGTGCTTCTGAGTACTGAACCACTGCAGACCTAGATAACAAGCCACAGTGCATACATTTTAAGCAGTCCTTCCTTTGTAAGAGTGCCGTCTTGAGTGTGGTCAACACTTCATGTGCACATTTGGTGAGACTGTTCAGCTTTAGACTGTGTAGGTATTAAGTCATGCACACAGGAAGACATGCAAACATGTGATGAAGCTGTAACAGCAAGCATAAAGATGTGCATCATCATCTGATGACATTGATAGTACTGAGAAACTACTTTTTCAGCATAACTGTCAGTCAGAATTGTAGGCCTCAAAAGAGCAATGTTTTGCAATTTGCACATCACTGAATACTGCTGGGACCTGCAGGTAGTAACAAACTGTACTGCCTGGTGTGAGGAAGACACCTTTCAGAATATCCTCACTTACTTATGGTAGCGTTGTCGCCTCACAGTAAGACGCTGTCCAGTTCAATTCTCAGCTAGAGCGTCTTCTGCGTGGAGACATGCGTGAGTGGACGTACCTTCGTTGAAGGTTGTGCATCAGGGCTGGCAACTCAGCATGTAAAAATCAACTGCCAATCATTAGCAGATTGGAGTTCCGCTGTGGCGACCCCTAACCGGGAAAAGCCGAAAGACACAACAACAACTTATTATTACTTTCATGACCTGAAGTCACTGAAAGGTCTTTTTCTGGTTTGCAGGTTTTCGGCTTATACATTGAACCTGCAGCTTTCAACAGATACAGCAGTTTCTAGTTGTAGAAAGGCAAGTGTGGTTAGTAAGTTTGCCTTCCACTGCATCATAAAATTTGGGTGCAAAGATTTTCAACCTAAATATTGTTTCATTTCTAGTTGGGTTAGGACTAACACTTTTTTTTCTATTGAGTAAATAAATATTCAATAAAATTAAATGCGTTTTATAGGCATAATTAAAATAAAAATAACGTCCTTGTAGCAAGCTGCATCCATACTACTCGGCCTCTTAGCATAATACTTCTGGATAAAGGCAAAAATAACAGGGATACGACGGCCCAAAATCAGTGACGGGTTTTAACTATCGCTCTTATAAGCTTACAATGTTATTAGAATAACAGGTTTTACACTAGCATGCATTTTCTGAAGGACATGAAGTCTGAATCTCAAATATCTGTTATTATAAAATGTTTTCAATCCTCAATGATGAAAGAATTTTATGCACTGAAGAAGGCTTCTTTTATTTAAGCCGAAAATGGTCTGTTTAATGTTCTCTTTGTTATGCGCTTTTTAGCACTACATTAAATTTATTTTGCTGGCCATAGTGTGCTGGTCTGTATTTTTTGAATTGCCAGAAAAGCCATGAATTTTATGAGTAACAGACCAAAATATGAGGTAAAAATCTGGACATTCTGCAAAAATCTGGACAATTGAGAGGTATAGCCTGTAGTATTAAGTGCCCGTGAGAAAAAGGAGTGTTCTTTTCCTTTTATAAAGTGTTTTAGTTTGGTGTCATGAATTTGTTTCTTTACCTTTTGTCACTTATTTAAGTGCAAGTAAAAATGAGATTTAGACAGTACCAGCTGACGCTCTATGTTACAGTGCAATGGAATGAAATTATTCCATCTTTGTTGTCTGCAAATACATATACCAATGTGGGAAGTATTAAGTTGCCAATGATTTAATCATATTTAGCTGATCTTACATCACTGCCTTTGTTTAATTATATTTAGTTAGTTTTGTTGGTGTTGCAGTCGGTCACAGTCAAATGAGTAATTACAATAAAGACATGATGTAATCTCTTCTCTCAGTCCTGCAGATGGTTTTCAGTGCAAGTTGAGATCAGCTGTTCAGATCTTTGCAGTTATAGATGAATGCCTGGTGCCAGTGATGTACATTCAACGGCCTCTCTATCACATGCAGTCATTTATTGTGTCTCTAGACTATTTTTACATTTCTAAAATATTAACTAAAACTGTGGAGTTCATCCTTTTGCATTGCTTTTCAGCCTCCCAGTGCTTTCCAACATAGTTATTTTTGCATAAAATATGAGATAATCTTTGAAAGGCCAGAGATTATTTTTTCATGTGGAACATGGCCTGCCTGAAACTTTACATGAACCTGCAAAATATTTCAGAAACAAAACTGCAAAACATATATATATTTCTAAATGGAACAATATTTAGGAGATGTCATTAGTGACTGGTTTTAGCAGCAGTAAGAAAATGTGGATCTTGTCACAGAATTCCAGCTGACAATGTATGCACGAATCCAGTTTGTGCAAGGTAAAGTGTGTGTGAGTGCTGCTGACTGCATATGTGATGTGGGTGCGTTGTGTGTGTGTATGCGTAAATGGTATTTGAATGTTATGTTTTGTATGGTTTTGTGTGTGATGCAGGTCAAGGTGTATATGGAACTTGTCAGAATATAAAATATACCCAAAACGTGGTAGGGGATCATGCCTAACCCATGCCTATCTCAACCACTGAATGTTCCCTTGGTACTAGGGTTGTCTTGGACAGCTGGCTTGGATTGGCTGCCTTGTTTAGGATCTTCTAGTTCACGAAGGTCTCTGTGGATTAGGATCACTTTAAATGAAGAATAAGGTTAATGGCAACAGATCAATAACTCTGCTGGTGAAGCACTATTCTCTTGCGCCATACCCAAATTATAGAACTCACTCCCACCCACAATTACCTCTGTACCATCATGCACCCACTTCAAAGCTTTACTAAAAGCACACCTAAAAACATGCTGGCTATGCCCTTGCAACTCCCACTCTAATATCATCCACCCCATCCAACCACTACCTTTCTCTCCACTCGACTAACTGCCTTGATTATAGCAAGCTCAGATGCTCATAAGCCTAGTACTTATTATACAGCAGGAACTTCTCATTGTAACATTTGTTAATGTCTGTTATGTACTTCACAGATAAAGATTCTAGTTGTCTACTGATGTACTATGTTCTTCATCTGTAAATATGTTGCAAGTAATTGCTATGTTAAATTGTTAATCGCTATGTAATCCAATGTAACTGTTTATTTTACTGTGGAGCTTTTCTCCCCGGGCATCTGCTGAAAATGGACCTACGTCCAGTCGGACACTCCCGGTCAACAAATTTAAATAAATAAATAATAAATAAATAAATTAAGTTTAAAAATAGACAATAGTCCTTTCATCGTGTATCTTAAGCTTTTTTAATAAATCTTTAAATGTTTAGATCCAGGCAAATAAGCATTGCTCAGTGACTTAATAGTTACAAGCTGTACAATCCATACATAAGAAAGAGGGTGTGCATTTTCTATGTAATCTGCCCTTGTGGGCATCTTAAATGATTGACGACAATTGTGAGAATATGGAATAAGTGTTGTGCTTAGTATGGTGTGTGTTTATGAAACTCAGAGAATCACCATCTGCTTTCTTCCATGTCAAAGACATACTCAGAATATGGGGACACACAGTGGCACAGTTCCAACATGAGGGATGTGGACATCAGACAGACAAATTAAAGTGTGAGTGTGAGTGTGAGTGTGAGTGTGAGTGTGAGTGTGAGTGTGTGTGTGTGTGTGTGTGTGTGTGTGTGTGTCTAGCAGTTGATGCGGATGTCTATGAAGCTGTTAAGGAGATGTTTCCTGTGGTCCAGGGTTTAATTCCCGCTGCTTCCACTGTCTAACTGTGTGACTCTGAGCAAGTCATTTAACCAAACAGTGCTCCTGCTCTGAGTCTGAAAACAGTCTATGGTGATCAGTGAGTGCTCTGTCCTGAAAAACAAACACAAGTAAATGTGTATGTTAGTAAATGTTTGCATTTGAGTTATTCTGATGATAGCGTGTTTGTGTGTGTGTGTGTGTGTGTGTGTGTGTGTGTGTGTGTGTGTGTGTGTGTGTGTGTGTATACAAGGGACTGTTTTGAGCATTTGAAATTTAAGGCTGTGCAGCTTCTGAGATATGGAAATTTTGTCTCAAAGTGAATGGTTTCAGGATGATGGTATTCTAAAATGTGTACTACCATCCACAAGTTACAGAAAATCTACATTCAGTAGATGGTCAGGTCAGTGTAGAAGTAATTCATAACATTAGGGTTTACTCACCAAAAGAACTGCAGTGGTGACATTTTTCACTAGCTGTAAGGTCCCTCACATAAGTCAGTGTTGGTGTTATGTATAACAGAATTAATAATATCTGGCAATGTATGTGCCCTACATAAACAGCACTGGTATCAGTCTACAGCTATTCTTCTCACGTTGTCTGTTTCTGTGAGTGCATCATTAATCATTGCTCCTTAAATCACAGTGGTTTGCTGTCATCATAAAGTTGAGTTCACCTTTAGAGTTTCTTCCACCTAGTGCCCATTTTAGGGGTAATGAATTCTCCATCTATCTCTATTGAAAATGTTCTTCCAGTAGATAGAGTGCCCTGAATATTTTTGTTGCAAATGCATATTTTGTCTAGAGAGAGACAGACTGCCACTGAGATGCTTCTGAATTGTGCAGAGTTTAATAGAGCTACAAACTAAGACATTTGTTTTGCTATCACACCTAACTAAGAGTAAGTTAAAAAATGAAGAGCCTTTTAAGTCCTACTAATTCCCAGTAATTGTAAAAATGGAGAAACGTAAAAATGTAATCTACTTTAAATCAGCTTATGATGCACTTTTGATGGCTCCCATTTCAAGGGGCACATAATCCACTCATGGTGGTATCCAAAAAGAGTCTCCTGTGTTAGTTAATCTAGTATTAGAAGACAAACAAACAGCCGGCACCAGTGCAGGTACCTTCTTTGGAACCATAGATGTTCTTTGTGTTTCACTGTTGCAGTCATACATTTGGGTAATCCTGCTGGCAGGTTGCCCGCAGTTGGCCTGAATTCCAAGGTCCTGGGTCCTGCGTTGGCTGCTGTCGCCCCTTCCCTGATGTCATGTCATCAGGGGTATAAAAGAAGCAGCCGACTCTATTTTCTTTAGTCTTTTTTGCCGTGTGGTGCCCAAAGCAGAAGCAGTTCGCAAGTGCCGGTTGGCCGACTCCTGAAATTTTCGTGTTTGAGTTTCAGATCCGAAGTATTCAATAAATCTAATTACTCCATTGGGGAAACTTTTTTCTTGCTCCAGACCGATCTCAGAAAAAGTAAATAATTGTATTTCTTGTGGAAAGCAAATACCTCATAAGGACTTTCATTCTTACTGTATTCCTTGCCTAGGCCCTGATCACAACGTTTCTGGTTGTCGGTTTTGTGCTAGATTTAACCAACACACTATTAAGCGTCGGTATGATTTTGCTTTAAACTATTTTGGGCACCGGTTTAATTATCCAGAAATGTTGTCGGATAGCTATCCGACTCTCGGAGTTCACAAAAAACACAAAGAAAAGGAGAGAGATAGACAACCGAGGCCCAAAACCGACGACGAAGCTTCTCCTAAGCCAGTCGCCAGTTCGGCGGTTCTCAGTGAGGTGCCCCTGACGCCCACTACTTTAGAGTCACAGGCCGCTACCGACTCCCACGTGGAGTCAGCCATGCCGCTGGAAACTCACGGTATTGGAACCTCGGATACTATTCCTTCAGATGGGTCCGGAGCCGCTGAGCAGGCACCGGCTTCTGAGGGTGTATTCAGACCTAAACATCTTTACATTAAACCGACTTCAGCTTCAAAGGCAAAGACAAAAGCACCTTCTAAAGCAAAGAAGCAAACTCAAGAGCCACGTGGACAGGCCTCTATGCCCAAAAAACAGATGCTCAAAATGGCCGAAGACTTGAATACCTTGACCAGGGGTTCCCATCCCCCTCCTGATAAGAGGCCTAGGCAAGCGACTGACTATGAATCTTCAGATCAGGTTTCTATTTCCTCTGATTCCTCTTCTGATCAGGAATATTCTCTCCCCCCCCCTATGAGGATTCTGATGCTGAAGAATCTATACCTTCAGCTTCTCCTCCAGAGGACTATTCTTTTGGGAAACCTTGCATACCATGAGGGAGCATTTCCACTGGGAGAGCCAAGATTTTTCAGAATCTAAAAAGAGGCTCAGGGATTTCCTTTTACTACCTCAACACAGGTCACTAGCCATTCCTCCTGTGTTGGGCATTGTAGATTATGGGTTTTCAGAGTCTAGTCTTACCCCTGATTCCTTACCTCCAGCTCTTGTTAAGCCTAACAGATATTACAGGATACCTGACTCATAAATTCCTTTTTAAAAACCCTGCTGCAGACCCAGAAACTATTTCACAGGGTCCCAAAGTAGTTAAGGCTTCCGCTGCAAAAAACCCTACTCCCTCTGACAGAGATTCTAGGGTACTGGATAGATGGGGAAAAAAGGTTTACACATCTGCTACCTTGGCTATAAGGGCCTTAAACTGTCAGTTTCATATGCTCAAATATCAGCAACATGTCATGGCATTGCTTAAACAGAAAATGTTAAACTCTGAATGTGCAGAAAACAAGGAAATGCAAGATTTATTGCATGCAGCTAAACAAGTTGGAAAGCATACTTTGCAATGTGGTTTTGATTCTTTGGAGGCCTCCTGCAGGGCCGCAGTTACGGGTTTTGTAATTAGGAGGCATGCTTGGTTAAAGGAACAAAATCTGCCTGATCATGTTAAAGTTAAATTATTAGAAGTACCTTTACAGCATGATACTTTGTTTGGTGTTAAGGCAGAAGAGGTGTTAAAAAAAATGGAGGACAAAGCTAAATCTATGCAAACTGTCAAAGATGTTTTACAAGTACAGCCACCTAGGTTTAGTAGACACTGGCCTACAAAGAATTGGTCCTTTCCTGTGTCAGACAGACCTCAAAGGGGCAGATCCAGATGCCCTAGAGGCAGATCCCAGGCGCCAGGTTCATACAGGTCAAAGCAATGGGGTGCTTCTACCTGCAAAGTTGGAAGCAGTCCCAATGACTTCCCCCTGCCTGCACCAAGCACTTATCTCCTGGCAGCACCCTTAGAGGGGAAATTAGCACTTTTTTCTCAAAATTGGCACATTATAACCCAAGACAAGTGGGTTCTAAATATAGTGTCACACTGCTACAAGTTCCATTTCCATACCCTGCCAAAGGCAATCGGCTGGCCAGATCTGCCAAAAAATCAATGGGCAGAGACACAAAAACAAGTCTCATCCTTCATGGACATGGGGGCCATTCAACGAGTACCAGAGCAAGAGCAGAGACAAGGATTTTACTCAAGACTGTTCTTGGTACCCAGAAAGGACAAGTCCTGGAGACCAATACTGGACCTATCTATTCTGAACACATTCCTGGATATACCAAAATTCAAAATGTTGACTTTGCAGCAGCTTCTGCCCATGCTGGGCAAGAACGCTTGGCTTGTGACTGTAGACTTAAGAGGCATACCTGCATGTTCCAATCAGACAATCATGCAGAAGATACCTAAGATTCAAGGCTGGTTCAATGCATTACCAATTCTCTGCACTGCCCTTTGTCTTATCTACTGCGTCCTGCATCTTTATAAAGTGCCTGGCACCAGTAATTGCATTCTGCAGAGAAAGAGGAATACCAATATATCCTTACTTGGACGACTGCCTAATTCAAGCAGAGAACAAGGACATTCTTCTACAGCATCTGGCATTTGTGAAAAGACTTCTAACATGCCTAGGGTACACAGTCAACAAAAATAAATCAACACTACTAACCTCTCAGGAGATAATATTCCTGGGTGCAAGCTTAAATATAACTGCCCAGATGGTTTATCTCACGCCAGACAAACAAAGGCAACTGACTACCTATTTCAAAATGTTAGCAACAAAGGCCCAGTTATCTGCAAGAAAAATTCTGCAGGCTTTGGGCTTCATGGCATCCTGCATCCTACTAATTCCATATGCAAGACTGCATATGAGGAAACTTCAATGGTACCTAAAAAGTGTCTGGACTCAACATTGCCACAGCTGGAAGCAATGATTACACTCATTCCCTGCCTGCAACAGGAGTTTCGATTGTGGGCAAAGGCTTATCACCAAAACAAGGGACAGCCATTTACATTACCTCTAGCCAGGCAGACACTAACAACGGATGCATCAGATTATGCCTGGGGGGCCCACATGGCAGGAAGATGCATTCAGGGCACATGGTCCTCAAACCAAATGCATCTACATATCAATCAAAAAGAGATGCTAGCTGTTCAAAATGCCCTGACAGCCTTCAAGGACCTACTTCATCTGGGACAACTACTGATAAAGACAGACAACACCACGGTCATGTGGTATATAAACAAGCAGGGGGGCACACATTCTTACCCCCTTTGCAGACTAGCCATGACCTTGTGGGACACAGCATTGACTTACCAAGTGCATCTGCAGGCACAATTCCTGCCAGGAAGAGAAAATACTCTGGCAGATGAACTAAGCAGAAACCTCATGGATCCCCACGAGTGGCAGCTGGATCCACAAGTCTTCAGCATGATAACAAGGAAATGGGGACAAGGACTTATCACAGACAAGCATGGAAAGTGGACGCCCTATCTTTCAGCTGGAAAAAACTATCAGTATATGCCTTTCCCCCTCTGCCTCTCCTCCCCAAGGTACTCCTAAAGGTCAGACAGGAGAAGCCAAAGATGATACTGATTGCCCCAGACTGGACAGCCAACTCAGGACTTTAAACCTGGCAGCATGGTGGATAATGTAGTCATACAAAACGCACCTCTCAGTGAAGTTGTGATGGATGTCATTTTCGAAGCCAGAAGGCCTAGTACTAGAAAATCTTATGCTGGAAAATGGAAGAGATTCTGTGCTTGGAACCAGGCACAAGGAACTGATGCAGCTGTGCCAAATATTCCTCAGATTTTGCAATACTTAACTGAGATGCTGGACAAAGGCCTATCTTTTTCATCTATTAAAATTCATGCCTCTGCCATTTCAGCTCATTACAATACAGAGCTACCAATCTTTTCTCATCCCTTATTAAAGCAGTACCTCAGAGGAGCCAAAAATGTAAGGCCTCCAAGGAGATCACCAATGGCTGCATGGGACCTCAACTATGTCTTGGAAAAACTCACCATGCCTCCTTTTGAGCCAGCTGCTACTGCTGATATAAAGTTTTTATCTTGGAAAACAGCTCTGCTCCTAGCAATAACTTCTGCAAGATGAGTTTCAGAGCTACAGGCACTCATGGCTGTGGAACCTTTTATCATTTTTTATCCAAACAAGGTCTCTCGGAGGACAAACCCAACATTTATGCCTAAGGTGGTGTCCAGTGTGGCTCTTAACCAAACTATTCATCTGCCAACATTTTATCCAAATCCACAGAACAAGGGGGAGAGAATTCTGCATTCTTTGGACATACACAGACAGCTTAGATTCTACTTGGACAGAACCAAAGTTTTCAGAAAGACGGAGCAATTACTAGTAACATATGCTGCAGGATCACAAGGAAAGGCTATCTCAAAGCAGACTATTTCAAAGTGGATAGGCCACTGCATTCGTTTCTGCTATTTACACCATGGCAAGCCAGTGTCTAAGGGCATTAGGCCACATTCAACCAGAGCTGCAGCCACTTCAGCAGCCTTTCTCAGGGGAGTACCAACCAAGGACATTTTAGAGGCTGCTACTTGGAGTTCAGTGCACACCTTTACAAAGCACTGTCATCTGTCACTCTACTCTAAATCCAGGGCAGGCTTTGCCACTGCAGTTCTGCAGGGCCTCATAGCCACTCCTAATGCTGTTTGCTCCAGCCTCCCAACCATAGCTTTGGGACTCTACCCAAATGTAATGACTGCAACAGTGAAACACAAAGAACATAGTGCAGTTGTGTACACTTACCATAAATGTAGATGTTCCAGTGTATTCACTGTTGCAGTCCAGGTTACCCACCCGCCATCCCCCTTTCTTCTGATGGAACCTATGTGGTGTATTTGCTTGTAGATGAAGGTAAAGTTTATATTGGTGCATGTATTTTTACATATATAAATTTTGGCTACCCTTTTAGGGGGCACCTGACATCTGGGGCAAGAAAAACTAAAGAAAATGGCGTTGGCTGCTTCTTTTATACCTCTGACGACATGACGTCAGGGAAGGGGCGACAGCAGCCGACACAGGACCCAGGACTTTGGAATTCAGGCTGACTGAGGGCAACCTGCCAGCAGGATTACCCAAATATAATGACTGCAACAGTGAATACACTCAAACATCTACATTTATGGTAAGTGTACACAACTGTACTTTATCCTTTTTGTGCAACAGCCCTCCACTTCTAGGTAAGACCTCGCCACAACAAGTGTGTGTGCAGTAGTTTTGAGTAGTCATCAACCAGCATGCTTTACAGAGATGAAAGAAAACCATGGTACTCATAATAATTTCACAGAGACACAGGGAGATTATGTAAATTACAGATAGTGGGTGATGCTCAAGGCTGAGCTGCAGACCTCGGGACTGTGAGGCAAAAATATTAGCCATTGAGCCAGTCTGCCGTGCTAAAGGAAACCAAGTGTTTTTCTCAATATCTGCCAGGATTTAAATAATGAAAATTCACAGAATCTTGGCACTCAGTAAATTTTACTTATTTTTACAGTTTTTAAAACAAGGAACAATTGTTAACACACCTCACTTTTGCAAGCACTACGTGAGTATATGCATTAGTTTAGCAGTATTTATAGCTGTTGACTTGCCTTTCTTTTTGTACTGAAGACACATATGAATGGTACAGAAATTTCAGTTCCAGTTTTGTCTGTTTGTTGATACTGCTGGATAACAGGTTTGGCAGATAAGGAAAGGAGAGTCATCTAATTAGTTTAAATGGAACTAACACCTTTCTCTTCAGTAGGTGCTGCCACTTCATTGAACCAAACCCCACCCCCAACATTAGGAAGTAAGCGTTATGTACTCTATCCCACCATTACCTGTGCAGCTTCTCCAGTATCAGAAATACTGACTGATCTCAAGTCATCTGGGTCTTACTGAGGGCTTCATCCCTGAATGCTAGGGAGTTTAGGGTGTGGACTACGTTTTGATCTTTGTACATCACAAATGATTACATGATCTAAGTAAAAACAAGAGCAGGAGTGTTACACACTTACATGAGCTGGCTACATAAACAAATTATTGCCATTGATATGTACACATAGGTAGCTACTATAAAGCTGGGGGTTCTACTTGGTAAATGCAAGCAAAATACAGATATTGAAAGCATGCTCAGTTAGGAGCAGCAGAGCAGAATATTACATTAGTTTGATGTGGACAGTTTCTAGAGGAGCATTGTGCCAAGAGATATGTAGAAGAACCTCAGGTTGCCTAATGTAATATCCAATGGGCTTTAAAGAAGAAACAGGCAGAGGAAAGACATGAGCATGACAGCAGGAGATAGAGTATATTATAGAAAAGTAGGAGGGGTCAGTATGGTGGGGAGAGTAGGACTTAGGGATTACAGTAGCAAGAGTAAGGTTGAGTTGACGAGTGGGAAGAGTCAGATATAAAGAGTGTGCGGTGGCAGTCATGGTAGATCTATATGTTAACTGGAGTCTCACCCATCCCCTCACCTGTTTGGCATGGCCAGCTTCTTATGCTACCACCATAACAGACAGAGTGTCTCATGTAAGTGTCTAGAGGTGATTCTTATGTCTGTTCCTGAGACTGTATCAATGGCAGATGTCATGGCTGACACTTTGTGATCATCCGCCACTGTTTGCTGTTTGTGCCAGGACAGAATCAGTAAAGCACACCACTCTTGCCACATTCAAAAATAGCATTGATCCCAACAATTTCTTTGCTAAAAAGCTTTATCTGGTCCATTTTACTGTTTTGACTTTGAATTTGCAATTGAATATTTTATCTATATTTATTTAACTGATTGTAGTAGAATGGACCCAGTATAATGGAGGAGAAAATAATTTGAAGATTTGTGTGGGGTGACAGCATGACCCTCTGTGGAAAAATCTACACTGAAATAATCAGCACCATCTCTTACCCTTTAAAAAAAATGGAGTCAAGGACATAGGTATTAAGCAAAAATTCCTTGACAGACAGGATTTTAAAGTTGTAATGACAAACCCAACCTTACAACAAAGGCACCCTGTTGCATACAGTGCAAGCAGTCATATAACCATAGATGTATCCTAGCAGTGATAAAGGGGTTCAAAGAATGTTACTATCTAATGTAGTGGAAGAGGCCATACTTCTCAGCTGTCCAGGTTTTTACAGAATGTCATGATTTCTGCCTCATATTTTTGGTCATTTCCTCATAAAATGTGTGTTTTTTGGCATATCTCTAAGGACTGAAGACATTTAAATAATGACACACACATGTTTCAGACTTCTTCATAAAATGCATGCTAACACAAAACCTGTTATTCTATCTACTATCTGACTTTATAAGAGCAATATTTAACATCTGTCCCTATTTATTCGCCTTTGTTCTCCAGTTCTTTCACACAGGTGTTGAGAGGTACAGACCAGCCTTATGACACTACTAGAAATGAGAGATAGGTTAGTTATAGACTGTCTGAAGAATTTATTTTAATTTTAGATAAGGGGTTTAATTCCAGTGCAGTGGCGTGTAGCATGCAGTGCAGTTATGGACTGGTTGATGGTTGATGCATGATAATGTTCCCCTACTATTGCATGCATATACGAGGAGCGCTGACACAATGTGGCTCAACAGGTAGCAAGCTTACCCTTCATGCTGGAAGAGCAGAAAGCATTGGGTTCTCTTCCCACACCAGGTACACGGATTCCTTTCCCACTACTGACACTGCAGTGCAGCTTTAGTGGGAGGTGGACTGGAAACTGCTGTCCTTCAGATGGGATGTTAAACAGAGGTCTCATTTGCCTGGATTGCAGGATGTAAAGTATCCCGTGGCATTTATCAACAAAAAAAAAACAATAGATATGGGGAAGTAGCCTATCCAAATTTTCCCAATCCAGTATTTATACCACCTTGGGTCTCCCCTGAAAAGAGGACACTGACATAGTGGAACGAACTCAGTCAACAAACAATAAATAGTAATTGGTTTTGATACATGCTAAATTAATACTGTACATAGAATTTACAAAAATATAAGGAACATTTTTTGTGCAGTCCTGATTCTTCCTTGTTTTCTGTTTTGTTAAATAAATATTCTAACTTTATTGCAGTTTTACAGCTTCATGTTGTTGTGATGTTTTTTTTTTCCCTATAGAGATTATCACAGCACTGAACAGTGACAACAGGAGCCATTCAGAGGGCAATGTTTTAGAATTCTTTTACAGCAATAGTGCATGGTACTCTGATATAAGGAAAGCTGCTCTGTAGTCCCCTGAGAATTTGCCACTTCTTTACACTGTGGCAGCCATCTTAAGAGGTTTTTCTTAATTCTTATAGCATGTAACTGGCAACTGCCAGTGTGAGGAGTTACCATGCATAGTTTACTTAGTACATCATCATGAATCAGTCCCCTTAAGTGAAGAAATAAAAAGGTTTATGTCATGAAAAATAAACTGTACATTTAGTATGAATATTGAAATAGTGCATGATGTCATAGTGTTACTGATCATGGAGATTTTTGTTTGGCTCGAAGTTGGCATGATTTTGCAGATCAGCAGACAAGTGATGCTAAAAGTCAGGTGGTATAATTGCTGGCTTAGCTCACCATGTATTCTGCTTTCATTGGCAAGGCTGTTGCAGACTAACTCTGTTGCAGACAGCTCTGTTTACTTCCCTGTCTCCTGCAGTAATTTCAGGATACTGCCTCAATGTGGCAAGTAAGGTCACTGCATCTTTTTTTCTTTTGTTTTAAAAGCCTTACCACACCCACATAAGCAAACATGCAGACAAACACACACTCACACACAATGCCTGACTATGACTTCTAATTTATATTTTTTTGTTTAGTTTGGTATATTATTAACTGTCAAGCCTCTTTATGAATTTCATCCCACTTGAGTTAGTAACAGCTTACTTATGCACATTCTGAAATAAGGTGCTGTCTAAGAAAGTGTAACTCCCCTGCTCTGAGCCAGTGATCAAGGAGTCACAATGCTCAACACAGACACCGGTGAGGGACACTTGTTGCAAAAATAGATACACACAGTATTTCCAGATGCACAATTTCCCTTAAGAGCACACAGGGAACACACTCAGTCTTGGGGCTGGTTTTCCATCTCTCTCACCAGGTTACAAATAGGACTCCCCACCGAGACAGCTGTAGAGTTGAGTCCTCAGCTGAGTGTTCCAAGTCCAGTCCTCCACCACCCTCTTCGTAAAACCAGTGCTCTGTGTCTCTGCTCCACATAGCTTATACAAACACACACACACACACACACACACACACACACACACACACACACACACACACACACACCTGGGAAAGGCTAGCACAGAGTTACTAGCTATGCCCCCTCTGCCCAGACTGTAAGGTAGGTAATGCCACCAGAACAGTACTCTAAGGCTCTTACAAGGGTACCCAATTATACTGAGTAAAATGAATACTAATACAAATGGTAGCATTTGCTCAATGCAGCAAGGCTTTCAGGAGTGGCCGCAGTGTCACCAAATAAACGTACTCTCAAAGGTTAAAATATTCTCTAAAAGACCAGCCACAATGAAAAGTTTAAATATATTTAATAAGAAATTAAAAAGAACATGAAAATACTAAATATCTATTTACAATAAACACTAGAGTTGCAATCACAGTAAATATTAAAAATAACACAGATGGAAGGATTCACACAGATACAGAAAAACAATACTTAACTAATCTTACTATATTTTCCTGACTGATCTAAAGATTACTGTCTCCTAGGCAAGATGAAGTAGGTGTGTGGTCTTCCTTCTTTGTTAGGTTTCAAAAACAAACTGCCCTGAGACTTCTGTCTCATCTAGTATTAAAACATCATTTCAGCACTGGATTACAGAATGACATCACATGCATCTGGTCATCTGACTTCTGGTTCCCACACTACCCCCTTTTACTAGAAACTGAACCAGAATTTAGCATGTGTTGTCATACTCACATATAGAGCTTTGCTGAGATGTGTTATATCATCTGGAAGGTATAAAACCATTTCAAAACTTCCACCCTTCCAGGGTAGCAATTTGTTCTCCCCTAAGGACAGTACAGTAGGATTCCTAGTCCTGGTTTTCACAGATATTTTGTCTCTGGCTGTAATTAGAACTGTAAGATACAATCTTTATGGCCAGAACCAGGTAACTCAATTTCAGACTATTTTATCAACGTTAGATGGACTAAGATTAACCTCTTCTCTTCCAGTATCCTCTGTTACAATATATTCATTTTAACGGTTACAATACTGTCTGACATACACATTTATTTCTTTTCTGTCCAGCAGGACCCACTGTTGGTACATTTTTAACACAAGCAGCCTTACAAATACATTTTCAACACAAGCACCTGTACAAATCAGTTTGATATACAAATAACATATAATTCTTTAGAATACTACAGCTAGTTATGCTAGCATATGTTACACATCCACTGCCCTACATTCTCTAGCATAGCTGGCACTACTTCACATCATCACGGGGAGGTTAATAGCAAGGCAAAAATGGTTATGAGACTCAGTAACCTTGGGATATCTGTAAACAAATGAATATTATTTTTTTTTAATTTCTTTGGTTTCCATTAATGAAATGTGGGAGACTGTGATGTGATATTTTTTTCCTTCCCTGCTGATTTCTGACACTTGCTGGGGTATGATGTCCTAAAAAGTTTCCTATTGCATCTGCAGCACTCATCTCATTAAGAGTTAGCTTCAGTCTGTTATAACTGGCTGTTTTAATCATAAAATGTAGCATATAAAAGACAGACCTAATGCTACTTATGAAGTGTATCTCATTCTCTTTGCATACAGATATGACAAAATATGCAAATGTGGGGTGAACAGGTGCTTTGTATATTATAAATGATTACAGAAATGGTAACAAGAGGACTGTAATTCACATGCTGCAGCATGTCATGTTTTTACTGGAATTGCTGCAGTACAGCACATTTTCTTTTTCTGGCACTTGTGGAGGGATTCTTTAAGATGAGTTCATGTAAGATGTTACTTGTTCTTTAATGTTGTTGATATGCTTTATACGGCATTCTCTGGTGACTGCAAATGTTTCCCTATGTTACTGCTATGATTCATATCCACTTTACTACTAGTAAAACTGTTAGCGGTAGTATTTGGTAGATGGGTCCACTGGAGATTCTGTTCTGCTGCATAGGCTTTAAGTATAAGAAGTGGTCTTAGTTTCCTTCTCTGCAGATATATGGAGCATGTGGTGATGTAGAAAGTCTGCCAACTCTTAAGTGTACATGATGGTGGTCACTAGCCTCTTGATATGTCCCTCTACCACTGATCAGTTTCTAAATACTCTGTCCCTCATAGAAAGAGAAGCAGCTGTTGGGTACCTGGCTTTCCAGATGTCAGTTCACAATGTGGGGTCCTCAGAGTTAGATGTAGAAGTCCAGCCGGTGAGCTGGTTCAGTAGTTAGACTGTCAGTTGTACCACTGCGATGATAGTGGACCATATGGAGTTTGGAAGGGTCAGGTAGCCAAGAAGAGCTCTCATTTTTTGTGGATGTAAGACTTACCATGTACAAGTAGCCCTCAGTAGACACTAGTGGTAGCACCATGTGCCAGAGTACAGAATCTTTTTCTGAATCAGTGCAATCCAGATTATCTTTGTAAGTATAAGCACACTAACTATAAATAATAATAATATGACAATGAAGCAGATGAGAGCAAAAGGGCACTCAGTCACTTCTAGCACCTCAACAACATCATCTTCTGTAGAAGACGAGAAGACAATTTTTATCAAGATGTCAGAACTGATTATCTTTTAAGATGAATTTGCTGTGGTACTAGGAGAAATTTTGTATCTTTTGTAATAAAATAATACCATCTCTGTTGCCATAGATTATCATTGTGGAGTTTGTCTCCTTTACAGGGAGAACTCAAGCATAACTGTGAGAAGGTGGTGTTCCCTTTTATTAATAGCAACATTGTCTCCTCCCAGAATTAATTTATTAAGGAGTCTGCTGTGTCTAAAGATGGCTGGTCACTACTTGCCTGAGGCAGTAATGGTATAAGCCAGGACTTTAGGAAATGCATTAGAGCCATTGTTTTACAGCCTTTTATAAGGATAGGAGTTGAAGAGCAGGGCTAGTTAGATGCCAAAATTAATAAATTACAAATATAAATATTGTAACTGTACCTGCCTGCATTCCTTATATATCCATGCCCAGCATATATGTTGATGAACCTGAAAGTGTCTGTTCCTTAAGACATTCATAATGTAGTGAACAAAAACATCTTTTTCTGTAATATAAATGTGACTACACTGGAACTGAATTTATTCGTAACTGACTACAAAATTATTAAGAGTAATTAATATTTATTTTGTGAGCTTTTCCATTGCTGATGAGCTCTAATGGCTTATTAAAGTTAACAAGTGCACAGTAGCTAAACTCTTGGCTTATTTTAGAGGAAAGTAAATAGCATTTATTACTTTTGGTGCAGGTGGTCTTGTACTTTTATGGCTTTGTGTTCTTAGGCGTCAATAAACTTTTCAATGAAAACTCCCTTATTTTTGTTGACTGCAGTTGGCTTAACTGAAATAAGAATGAAACGATTTAAAAGAATCAGTTAATGAGAGCTGTGTAGTTGATGACAAAATATCCAGTTTTCGAACATGGAGCTTGCTGCATCCAAGCAGCTGGTTGTACCAGTGTTTTACTGGGCACGTTGTAGGAATAAAAGAAGTTATAAACTTCATCAACATGGAGATACAGCTACATAGAAAAGTAAAGCATCACTGAATTTTGTTTTTTGTATGCACAACATTGCCAAACTCACAACCCAAAAAAATACACACACACACACACACACACACACACACACACACACACACACACACACACTTGTTTTGTGTTCCTAGCAAAAAATGCAACACTTATGTTTCTGAATCCCACACTTAGTAAACTATGATATTTTCTGTGTCAAACAAACCTTGCTTTCTCTCTTAATATTATGATGTGTTTCTCATTAGGGCTTTAAGGACAGTGTCGCCATGTCATTTTTCTGTACCCATCCATGCCTTTCAAAACCAAGGGGCACTGTACAGACATCTTTTTTTTTTCCTTAATGATGACCGTCTCTTCTACCAGCTTTCAGTTTTCTTTTTCTTCAATGAAGTAGTGTCTGACTATTTTTGCAAAATGTTTAAACTACATTTCTACATTTTTTAAAATAGAGCTCCTTCATAAAAGAAGGTTTGATACGGATGCCCGGGGCCTGGTCACATTACTGTATATTTCGTCAGCACTTTAAACTATTCAGACAAGAATTAATAATTCATTCAACCAAATTTCCTGTTTAGAAAATATGGCTCAAAGTATTCCACTTGGCTTGAAAAGACTTAGACATCATGCAGAAAATAATGACTCCTTTTCCCACAGGAAGAAGCATGCCCACACCAGTCATAACTTGTTTGGCTTTCCTTTGTCAGTGGCTGTTTTGCATCTCTTCAGTAGAATGTATCTGCTGACTCATTAGCAGGTCATTCTTGTAGCCAGTTACAACTATTTCTGCTATCAGCAGACACTGCCAAGGAAAGGACATCACCCATTTCATTCTTTCAAGGCATTGTCATTGACCTTCACCACATTAACAAGTGACTCAGCCCAGATGATATTTACAAACCATCATGAATAACAAGACTCTGTGAAAGCCTTTTAGCTATAGAAAACATGATGTCCTTTGAATCCTTCATTGTTAGTGAAAGGACAACCCTTTTATGGCTCAGACATCATCTGAACACATGTTCACAGATGCACACACACATATGCAAACACACACACACACACACACACACACTTACACATGTATGCAAACGTGGACACACACACAGACACAGACATGCACATACACATGAACAGACACACACACACACACACACACACACACACACACACACACACACACACACACACACACACACACATGCAAACACAGACACACACAGACATGCACATACGCATGAACACACACACACACGTTAAGCTTGTACGATACACACACACACACACACACACACACACACACACACACACACACACGCACACACTTGCACATGTATGCAAACATGGACACACACACACACAGACTTGCACATATGCATGAACATACACACAAACACTTACACATGTATGCAAACATGGACACACACACACACACAGACATGCACATATGCATGAACACACACACACATACACACACAGAGTAAGGCAGTTTAGCAGTGACAGATATTATAAGTCTGCTTAGCGGTGACAGATATTTAAGTATCGATTTATTAGCAAACTCTTTAGAAAACTGTTCCTTGAGCAGGTCTCAGTATAAATCAAATCCTGACAGCATTCTACATCAGAAAGCCATCTTTATATACTGTAATAAAATATAAAAGTTATATTTTTTAGTCATTCAGCTCACTAGCTCACCTTTCCAGTAGGTATTGATATGCTTTCTGATGTAGGTAATGCCAAAAGCGATCAGGCCAGTACATTCAGTGTGGCCATCGCTCATGCAGATGCAGACAAAGAAACAAGAGAGACCTTTTACTATCTCTTTTGCAAGCAATTATTATTAATTTGACTGCTTATTAGATAAGGAAACAAGTGCTATCATACATAACCCTAGAAAACACAAACGCTCTACATCTCTACATGATAATAAAAAGATCTAAGAATAAAAAGAAGCTCTGTATTCAACAGCATGACAAGGCCTATCGCTGAAACCTCAACAAAGAAATGCTTATATACCTTGGGAATAAGTCCCAACAATGGTCTGGATAATGAATAAAAAGGCTGAATAAGTTCTGACTCTAGCCAACACACGAAGGTGGACACATAGTTCGAGGATCACTACATTAAAAACAGCTGGCTTTTTAAAAAGTTACACTAGAAACTAATTGTTTTCAAAGCTGAACTGAATGTTTAGAAACATATAGCTTGTTGCCTAGGATTAAGACTGATCAGGCTAACTGAAAGCATTGAGAAAAAAGGTGATTTATTTTAGTTTGCAGTAAACTGGTTGCAAGATTCTCAATATTTAGGGGATTTATGGGAACCAAGCTACAAAAAGCACGTGTTCCTCAGGGCTCCGAGGAGATGCTAAGATCTGCTACTTGGAAAACAATAATGATAGTAACAATGGAGGACAGTGGTGTACTCAGTGCTTTAAAGTGCAGGAATGCTTATTTAGTGGACGCTACAAGCTTACAGCTATATCCTTTTGTAAAATGATCACTATATGTCACATGAAGACAGTAGATGTCTCTTGGGAAATATTTAACCTGTAGAAGTGTTTGGGTGTTGGCCTTTTCTGTTATGTTGCCACATTTTGAAAAATGGGCTTATCATTTATTGTAATTTTAAGAAGTGAGAAAGCACGGAGATATGATTTGATTTTAAAAGCAAGTGGTTGGAGTCAGGAAACAATAAAATGTCAGGTTCACACTAAAGACAAATTCTGGCTACAAGCAAATATTATGTTGTTAATAAATGTTAAGCTTGTACGATACTGAACAAATTTGTAAAAGGTAGAATATTTTGATCTTATTTGTCTTGTGTTTTCTTTTGCGTTATTAATCTACACATACCAACTATTCATCAATAATTATGTGGTACTAAGAATAGTTAAATAGTTTATAAAATATGATTCATTTACTTTGAATTTAGAATAAATGATTGTGAAATATTGTGAGTCCAGAGTAAAATGTTTTTTGACTTTCAGCAATTTAAATGATGTCATGTCTGTTGCATTAAAATGAGTATTATGCTTAATAATCCCTTTGTTAGGTAGACCTGAATCTTTTATTTTATTTACTTATTTTTATGTCTGTTGAATGGGTAAGGAGTGTTGATTTATTAGCAAACTCCTCAGAAGACTCCTCATTGAACCAGACCCATTCAAGCAATAAACAAAAGTGTAAATAAGGATTTACAATGTACAACAGAAATGCAATAAGAATAACTTTGAGTACAAAAAATGCATATACGTAAAAAGCAAAAGTTATACATTTGGAAATAAACATCTACAACAAATGATATACAATTCTGAAATCAGCCTAAGTTAAAGTCAACTAACAGGAAAACTTGTAAGTTAACATAAGCTGCAGAATGTGCAATCCTTTCAGTAAAGTTACAAATTTGAAGTAGATAGCCATCTGCAAAACTATTCGTGTTGGTAGGTAAGAGGTGTAGAAGCTAAGAATGAATAAGGAAGAAAAAGTAGTCGTCAGGGGAAAAGTTGTGTAAGTAGGAAATCACAGTGGATGCTAAGAAGGAGTGTGGATGATTGTGTTAGTAACAAGTCAGACTAGAAGCTAAGGAGGAGTGCTGGGGGACTGTGTTAGTAACAAGTCAGACTACAAGCTAAGGAGTACAGGGGAATTGTGTTAGTAACAAGTCAGACTAGAAGGTAAAGAAAAGTACAGAGGGACTGTGTTGGTAACAAGTCAGACTAGAAGGTAAAGAGAAGTACAGAGGGACTGTGTTGGTAACAAGTCAGACTAGAAGGTAAAGTGAAGTACAGAGGGACTGTGTTGGTAACAAGTCAGACTAGAAGGTAAAGAGAAGTACAGAGGGACTGTGTTGGTAACAAGTCAGACTAGAAGGTAAAGAGAAGTACAGAGGGACTGTGTTGGTAACAAGTCAGACTAGAAGGTAAAGAGAAGTACAGAGGGACTGTGTTGGTAACAAGTCAGACTAGAAGGTAAAGAGAAGTGCAGAGGGACTGTGTTGGTAACAAGTCAGACTAGAAGGTAAAGAGAAGTACAGAGGGACTGTGTTGGTAACAAGTCAGACTAGAAGGTAAAGAGAAGTACAGAGGGACTGTGTTGGTAACAAGTCAGACTAGAAGGTAAAGAGAAGTGCAGAGGGACTGTGTTGGTAACAAGTCAGACTAGAAGGTAAAGAGAAGTACAGAGGGACTGTGTTGGTAACAAGTCAGACTAGAAGGTAAAGAGAAGTACAGAGGGACTGTGTTGGTAACAAGTCAGACTAGAAGGTAAAGAGAAGTACAGAGGGACTGTGTTGGTAACAAGTCAGACTAGAAGGTAAAGAGAAGTACAGAGGGACTGTGTTAGTAACAAGTCAGAGTAAAAGCATGGAGGAATGAAGGGAATTGTGTTAGTAACAAGTTAGACTGGAAGCTAAGGAGGAGTCTAGGGATTTCTATTAGTAAACTTAGTAACAAGTCAGACTAGAAGCTAAGGAAGACTACAGGGAGGAGTTACTTCAGTATCAGGTATACAGAGGTAAGGGCTGGATGAGAAAAAACGTACATGTGTACAATAAGGATGCTATAGTATTTTAGAAATTCAGTTGATATGTAGGAAGTTGTTTAGTGGTGGGCTGCTTAGAGGTTGTATATTACAGATTATCCAGGAGTACCAAAGCAATGACATTTGGTAAACTGATTACATGTGTTACAGATAAGACAAGTCTGCAAAAGAACTTGACTAAATTGAAGATATGGGCACAGGAGAATGATATTCTGATAGATATATAAAAAACTAAGCATATGAGATTTGGGAGACATAAATTGAAAGTTGAATATTTAGTACAAGCACAAAGTGATTAAAACTTTAGACTCGTGTAAGGACTTTGGTATAGAGGTAGATCTAGCTTTGAGTTTTTCTAATCATATCAATCAATTAGTTAATGGTAGTTATAGAACTATAGGCTGTATAAAAAGATTTATAAACTCTAGAAAATCAGAAATGATGAAGTCACTGTTTGTTAGTTACATTAGATTTTTATTTTATTTATTTTATTTTATTTTACATTTGTTGACCGGGAAAGTCCGACTGGATATATGTCCATTTTCAGCGGAGGCCCAGGGAGAAAAGCTCCAAGATATAAAAAATCAATTGCATGTCAAAAATCTAATTACATGTCTCATGTTACAGATTGCAAAAATTCAAACTTAACAGACATTAGAGGCAGATAATACACATTACATATAATATATTTACATAGACTCGATAGAAAGGCTGTTGGCCCAGATGACATACCTGTGGAAGCCTGGAGGTGTTTAGGTGAAATGGCATTGGAGTTTTTAACCAGATTTTTTAATGAAATCTTAGAAAGTGAGAGGATGCCTGAGGAATGGAGAAAACGTGTTTTGGTACCGATTTTTAAGAATAAGGGTGATGTGCAGAGCTGTAGTAACTACAGAGGGATAAAATTGATCAGCCACAGCATGAAGTTATGGGAAAGAGTAGTGGAAGCTAGGTTAAGAAGGGACGTGATAATTAGTGAACAGCAGTATGGTTTCATGCTGGGAAAGAGCACTACAGATGTGATGTTTGCTCTGAGAGTGTTGATGGAGAAGTACAGAGAATGTCAGAAGTTGCATTGTGTTTTTGTAGACTTAGAGAAAGCATATGACAGGATGCCTAGAGAGGAGTTGTGGTATTGTATGAGGACGTCAGGAGTGTCAGAGAAGTATGTAAGAGTGGTACAGGATATATACGAGGGTAGTGTGACCGCGGTGAGATCTGCGGTGGGAGTGACGGATGCGTTTAAGGTGGAGGTGGGGTTACATCAAGGATCAGCTCTGAGCCCTTTCTTATTTGCAATGGTGATGGACAGGTTGACAGACGAGATCAGACAGAAGTCCCCATTCCCCATGGACTATGATGTTTGAAGATGACATTGTGATCTGTAGTGAGAGTAGGGAACAGGTGGAGGAGACCCTGGAGAGATGGAGATATGCTCTAGAGAGAAGAGGAATGAAGGTCAGCAGGACTAAGACAGAATATATGTGTGTGAATGAGAGGGAGGATAGAAGAAAGGTGAGGATGCAAGGAGTAGAGGTGGCGAAGGTGGATGAGTTTAAATACTTGGGGTTAATAGTTCAGAGTAACGGTGAGTGTGGAAGAGAGGTGAAGAAAAGAGTACAGGCAGGATGGAGTGGGTGGAGAAGAGTTTCAGGAGTGATTTGTGACAGACGATACCTGTAAGAGTGAAAGGGAAGGTCTACAAGAGGGTAGTGAGACCAACTATGTTATATGGGTCGGAGACAGTGGCATTGACAAAAAGGCAGGAGTTTGAGCTGGATGTGGCAGAGGTAAAGATGTTAAGATTTGCACTGGGTGTAATGAGGGTGGACAGGATTAGGAATAAGTATATTAGAGGGTCAGCCCAGGTTGGAATGTTTGGAGACAAAGCCAGAGAGGCAAGATTACATTGGTCTGGACATGTGCTAAGGAGGGATGCTGAGTATATTGGGAAAAAGATGCTAAGGATGAAGCTACCAGGTAACAGGAAAAATGGAAGGCCTAAGATAAGGTTTATGGATGTGGTGAGACAGGACATGCAGGTGGTTGGTGTGACAGAGCAAGATGCAGAGGACAGGAAGAACAAGTGATCCGTTGTGGCAACCCCTAATGGGAACAGCCGAAAGAAGATGATGATGATGAGACTCGATGGACAAAGATAATAGTAGTTCCTCAGGTACATTTTTCAATATGTGAGTGTGAAAGTTGCAGTACATGATAGGCTACATTCGTCAGTGCACTTTCCAGAGAAATATTTAACCCGGCTTGATACAGTAGCATGACCAATTTGATCCCAAGTAGTGTTTGAGCCTAGTTTTAAACTGACCTAGTGAAGAGAGTAAGGTGATATCAGGTGGAATAGAGTTCCATGATCTACCTACAGAGTTTGTGAAGAGAGAGTCACAGGCTAAGTCATTAAATTTACTTATCTGGATGAGGAGTCTGTTTGCGGATCGCAGTGGTCTAGGATTATTATATAAGGTGACCAGATTTTTGAGTGCAGGGGTATTTTCAGGGTTATGTATAATTTTGTGGGCCATAACCAGTTGGTTATATAAGATTAGACTGGGTAGTTCTAACCATCTAAGCTGGATTAGATTGACGCAGTGATGTGTCCTGTAAGGCAGCCCTGAGGCGAACCTGGCAATGTGATTGTAACAGATAGAGAGTTTGTTCAGGACAGTCTTGCTAACATTACATAGAAGAGGGGATGCATACATAAGAGTAGAGAGAAGGTGGGATGAGCAATGGCAACTTTGGCTGGAGGAGTTAGGAAAGCTTTTATTCTGTACAGTGATCCTAGTTTTTTATTGATGGTTTTGATCAACTGATTAACCTGTAGGTCAAATTTTAAATTGTTATCTATAATGATACCTATAGTTGATAAGTCAGGGGAGATTACTGTGCCATCCCTTGCTTTAATTGTAATGTTAACAGCATTAGACCTTTGTGTAGGTAGGAATAACAGCATTTTAGTTTTTTTAGGGTTCAGTATCGGGCGTCGTTTGGCAAGCCAGTTTTCAATTGTGGTAAAGGCGTTCTGGGTAGATAACTGTAACTCTGTTGGGGATGTTGCTGAGCAGATCAGAGTAGAGTCATCTGCATATTGGATACAACTGAGTTTAGGTATAACAGTGTTCAAGTAACTGATGAAGATGGAGAATAACTGGGGCCCTAGTATAGAACCTTGTGGTACTCCTAGGGTATTAGGTAATAAGGTGGACAGTTTGCTCTGCTAAAGCACAGCCTATTGTCTTCCACTTAGATAGGAATGAAACCATTGAATGGTTTTAGGAACTAGACAAAGTATTAGCGGGGTTTGGATTAGTAGTTTGTTGTCAACCATATCAAAGGCTTTAGAAAGATCCAGAAAAAGAGCTGAAGAAATATAGTTATTGTTGTGGTTAAGGTTTGCAGTAATGGAAAAGACTAGTAGGGCTGAGGTAGTGCTATGGTGAGGTCTAAAACCATGCTGGGTGTCTGCCAAGAGGTGGTTCTGGATAAGGTGGTAGAGGAACTGTTTCTGAATATGTTTCCATTATTTTTGCTAGAGGAGAGAGTATTGCTATAGGCCTATAATTGGAGAGTTCAGTAGAACTGCCTCCTTTGTGAAGCGGGATTACATAGGATATTTTCCAGATAGTAGAAAATTTTGCTTCTAATATGGTTCAATTGATAAGTATTGAGACCGCGTAGGCAATGGCATCAGCTGATTTTTGTAGGTATTCAGCTGGAAGTTGGTCGGCAGAGAGTGTGGTGGGTTTAATTTTCTGATTAGGCTAGAAATAAATGATGTGGTGATGGGTTGAAAGCTAAATCCAGATAGATCAGATTTGGATCCAGCTAGATCCAAACTTTGAGTATGGAATACAATATGGAAACCTTATAAGAAAACATCCATGAGTAAACTGGAAAGAGTACAGTGGAACTATACCAAAGGCATCCATGGTTGTGAACATTTAAGTTATTATGAAAGACTAAAATATCTAAACTTGTACAGCGTCTCTTATACATATCTAAGAGGAGATCTTATTCAGGTATATAGGGTGTTTAGAGACAACTACCTCTGGCAATGTTTGGGGTTAACAAAAAGTAGTAGGGAATCATCAGACTGCCTACATAGAAGATTCTACAGCAATGAGAAGTGTACTATTTGGTTCTCCGAGAGAGCAGCTGATGCATGGAACAGACTACCAAATTACATTAAAGCAAGTACTAGTTTAGATATTTTTCAGAACACTTTGGACACTTATGAGAACAAATGTTTTGGTGTATTGACAGGCTATAATTTCATTAAAGTTTATGCTTGAAATATTTGTATCTATGTATGTATTGGTGGTTTTCTCTAAGATGACTTTTAAATAATTTATTGAAAGTCTGCAAGACAGGGAGGCCTGATTTTTTTTTTATGAGATTATGTCTCGATTTGGTGGCATTAACCTAGTAAACAATTTTTATACAACTTCTAGTGTATACAAGGAGGTGGTCATCTGAAGTCCTTAAGTTTATGAAGCTTCCTGGAAGTGGAGTAGATTTTTATAGGAGGGCAGTAATGCTCATTTATAGGTACACGTGTTAAGAAGAAAGGTGTCAGTTTTATGAGTAAGGAATAAATTATGTGGAGATGGTGTTAGAATGATTTGTTATTTTAGCATGAACATCATTGACTTCTATTTTGGTTGTAGCCTTGAAATAGAAATATGGATAATTTAGGAAGTAGGAAGCATGTCAGGTCACCAAAGGTAGTTTTGTCGAATGTAAAATTGTTTAAGCAAGTTCGCCAAAACTACATTTAGCGATACTGGAGTTTGCCTTTTTTTCTCTACTGTTGTGTCACCCTGGATTTGGGGTATACTGTTTGGAGGAATGAGGGCCAACCATATGTAGAGTGTAGTGGGCATGCCCCCTGCAAAGAACTTTAATTGGGATATACGCTGAAGGCAGTTTGTTCAAATTATTTTAAATATTTTAACATTCACCAAAACTGATTTCAGTAGTCAGCATGAATCAGTGGCGGATAGTATGACAGAATAATTGAAATAGAATTGATAAGGATTTTAAATATTATGATGATTTGAGTTTAAAGTTTCAAGAGTTAAAGTTTTTCCATTATTAATATGAAAAAAAATGTTTTGTGGCTAGCAAGTTTTTTTTACTTTATTCCTGACTTTTTTGTTAGGCTCATATAAAAATTGCTGCATACTCTTTCAATTTTGTTACTTAGCATGATTAGTGTTAATTCTGGTTGTCTTCTATAGAGCTTTGTATAATTTATGTTTATTATCATTGGAGTTGCTTTTCTACTCTATACATGTCAGATCTCTGTTTTTCATTAGTTGAGCCAGTTAAGGTGTAAACCATTCTACTTTATAAGATTACAGTCAGATAGATATTAGGGTATATAGTTAGTTTTCAATAAAAAAAATGATATATTAAGGAATAATGTGAGGACTAAGCCACGGGAGATATCAAAATATGAAGGAATCTAGTCTGTTATGTTGAGTTCAATGCTAATAGCATCATCAGAGCTTTCATAACTTGTTGATATGTTATTAGGCAGGAGCTTATTTGTTTTTAGGGACCAGGTGGAGAGAATTGGATTATGGTCTCGCACTGATTTAGGGAGTATTTGTAGATTATGGCATTTTTCAGGAAAAGTTGTTAGGATTACATCTATCAGTGCATGCTTATTAGAGGCTTTATTTTCCATAGTGCCTTTGTTAACTACTTGTGTCACATTCCTTGATAGGTAAAAGTTTAGAAAGTTTAGGCTTGTTGAGCCCAAAGTAGTCAATATTAATGTCCCCTTCTGTTACTACTTTATTATGTTTAGTTGAGGTAAATATTTAGATTGTTTATCAGCGGTAATATACTGATCATAATAGCTCATTTGCAGACACAGCACGAGTATTTTATTTAGGATATTTTTGAAGATGGTGAGAGGAGAGATTAGTGAAATTTACATTGTGACACTGGAAATTTGTTGGAGGGTCCAGTTAGGGTCTGTGCTAGCAGTGACATCTCTTATTTTTCAATAAGGAATGTTGGCATAATGGTTAAGGCCTTAACCTCACCTCCACAAGGTACAGGGTTTGACTGACCTCTGGTTATTGGCTAGGCTTGTAGTAGTCTGCTGACTGACAGCCTAGCAGTTACCTATAAACCAATAAGAGTTGTATTAGTGATGATATTATTTTTACAAGGGCAAGTACTCCATCTCTCTACCGTTGTCTAGTGCGGTTGTCATGGAAAACTGCAAAATTTGTGGATATATAAGGGGGTATACAAGATAAAACAAGGTATCCAGGTGTTATCTTTCAACCAAGATTCAGTTAAACCTAGAGTTGTAACTCACGCCATTTGTCGTTTGCACTGCAAATGTTTAACAGGCAATTGAAATGTTATTTATGAGTTATGCATAGTGTGTACATGCCTCTTTTTTATGGATCTGTTACTAAGTACTGAAAGTAAGACTGCAAGATGAATTTTGGTTAGGTATAGCTGGCTAGATGGATCTACTTCAAAATATTGCATTACCAAAACGTTGAAATTCGTAACATCAAGACCAGAACATTGGAAGCATAGTAACATCGAACATTTAAAATAATGAAACTTGTAACATCGAAATAGGTACTGGGCATGTCAGGCAGTACATGGACATCCTATATGGAGATTGTACTACACTCATAACAGCATCTAATTCATTTAAATGCAACATTTAACACAAAACTGTACTTTATCAACATTTTTGAAGGGGGCAAGCCCCCCTGCACCCCCATACCTCCTGCTAATTAAAGATATTTGCTTCAAGATTGAACTGTAGTGGGGAAAACACTACATTTCCCAATCCCCACTGTAGTGCAATCTCCATTCAAAAATGCTGAAAAACCTACAGTTTTTCTATTAAGTGTTACATTTAAATGGAGAAGCTTCTGTTATGAATGCAGCACGATCTCCAACCAAGACTTCCGTGTACTGCCTGATATGCGCAGTGTCTGTTTTGATTTTACAAGTTTTGTTATTTTAAACGTTCCATGTTTTTATGCTTCTGATGTTTTGGTCTTGATGTTATGAATTTCAGCATTTTGGTAATGGGATATTTTGAAGTAGATCCGGCTGAATATAACTTTATTAAAATTGGGACTTTCTCCTCAAGCCTCTCATATTACTTTATAACCTCACTTGATATGGTGCTGGACTTTTATGTAACAAATATTTGTGATGAAGGGCAAAAACTAGAATTTTAGTTTCATGTTACTCCGTTGTTTTGAGCATTATCATTTGGTCTTGCATCAGTACCAAATGTCTTTACAGAGTGTCTTACAGTAGTGTCTCAAAGAATGGCTTTTCAAAGCAGCATTGTAAAGTAAACATTTTCTTTGTTTTTGCTCCAGGTATCATAGTGGGTGTGAAGGCTGCCAGCCCAGCTAGCTGGAATTTTGTAAATAATTTTATGTTATTTGTGAATAGTAATATGGTTTGTATGCTTGTTTTACAAATGTAAGAAAACTGTATGTTATGTACTGAGCTTCAAGAATGTAACCACAGTGTACCCTACTGGAAAAGAACAGAAATGTATATACCTGTGCAAAAGTAGAAGTTGGAAGATACAGAGTTAACTTGCAAAACTCTGAGATAATAAGTTGATAGTGTTTATGACTGTGCTATAAAGTTAATTAATGCAAAGAGACAGAATGTCTGCATCTAGAAATTCTTTCTATTTTCTGGAAACATAAATAATTACAGGTTTCAAAGGTAAAAGTGTGTAACTGTTTTATGATTTCCAGTTCCAGGCAAAACCTCTAAGAGATAGGTCTTTTTGACACAGTGTTGTCAAATAGTGATGTCATCTAGCTAACCCAGCAGTAAAGTGTACTATTAATTTAAGAACTATCTCTCAGAGAAAGTCTGGGCATTTTGTATTTGTATTTGGACCTAGAAACATCCATTCAGCACTTGCATTTGCCTGGCTCTGTAAGTAAGATTTAGGTATAGTATTTCTCTTAGAGATAGATAGGAATATATCAAGATTAGTTTAGATGTTTTATGTATTTATATGAGACTATCTTGCAATGTTGTTATAAAATATTTCCTGTGATTCTGAACTCTGTTGTCACTGTGTTGAGTTATTGAGTATTGTCGTGTGTTTTTATTATTTATTATTAAATATATTTAAACTTTTTAATTGTGGCTGGTTAGTTTAGAGATATTTAAGCTCTTGGAGTACTTGCATATGTATTTGGTGACACTGTATAGGCCACTCATAAATAGCCTTAGTCTTGGACACACTTACCATTTGGATAATAGTAACATTACACAGTAGGATTGGTCACCCTTTGTAAGGGCCTTACAGTAGCTGATAAGTAGTGGTTGGTGGCAGTGATTTCTACCTTATAGTCTGGGCAGAAGAGGGCATAGATAGTGAACCTGTGCCAGCCTTCCCCAGAAGTGTCTGTGTGTTTGTATATAAATCAAATCTTTAAGTGTGTGTGTGTGTGTGTGTGTGTGTGTGTGTGTGTGTGTGTGTGTGTGTGCGCACGCGTGTGTGCACGCACGTGTGTGTGTGTGTGTGTGTGTGTGTGTGTGTGTGTGTGTGTGTGTGTGTCAGCTACTTGGGCAGGGAACACAAAGCACTGGTTGGACAGAGAGGGTGCTGGTGGTTTTGGCTTGACCACTCGGCTAAGATCTTAACCCTATGGCTGTGTCAGTGGGGCTGGAGAAAGAGGGAGAACCCAGCCCCAGACTGACTGTGATCATAAGGGAAATTGTACTTTACTGTGTGTGTTCTTGTCATCCTCCCAATGTGTACATCCCTCACTGGTGTTAGTGGTGAGGATTCCGGTCCCTTGATTATTGAGCCAGTGCAGGGGCGTCACAGTGGGCAGGGTCAGATCAGATCTGCAGTTAGTGATACAAACAGCAGTTTCACACACAAGGTGCCCTCATTTACAGCAAAAATTGCAAATTTACACCTATAGTAAAATGACCATTCCAAAACAGATCAGGTTCTGCAAAACATTCTCTTTGAACAGGGAGCGAGTGTGTCATACTGACAGTACTTGTAGGGCAATATGATCCATTGTCAATGTTATCTGAAAGTACAGCAGGGTTATAAAGCACAGGACTGGAATGCATTAGCAATAGTTCTTTAGACAACACAGAAAAAAGTACCAGGTATAGCAGATGCATATCCACAGAGTAGTAAAAGAGTTCTTCTGTCTAGTTTCCATATCAGTCCAGCCTCTATTTTGTCTACCTATTTAATTGTTTGAGAGCCCATCTGGACTAGTTTTTTTTAAATATCTATGAATCCATATAGGCAGAACTGTGTATTAAGTGTCATGTGATTTGAAGCACATCTGTTCACTGGGCCTCTGCAATTTTTTTTTCTGACATGAGCATCCTACTGCTCATTTTAATAAGATGAGTAAAATTAAAATTATGTGCAATGAAATACCTAGGCTATGTAGAATGAAAATCGTTGTTTTAAACATAGTGGTGTCTTTTTCTTATTAAAAGCATCATTTGTACTTTTATTGCTGCAGATAGTACTTCAAGCTGTATTAGTGGAACACAATATTTTAAAATATAATCAAAACAGTAAATTCTGGTGGGTACAAATACAGTGTATATGTACAGCTAATTTTGAAGTACTTGTTGCTGAAGCTGTATTTGAAATTGAGTTGTTTACATATTTATATTGTATATTTTCTGCAATTAGATGAATAAAATGGGCCTGTAATTTCATTTCTGTATCACATCTCTGCTTGCTTTAGTTCTTTCAGGTTATTGCACACACGATATTCCTTCTGATTTGTTTATTCTTAGCAGCTCTGCTCATTTTCTGAATGAACAAGGGAACCCACTCTTACAGACTGTTGCGGCTTACAGTTTAGGGAGTTCTTGGCATTTCAGAAGGACATATATACCGTAATAGCCCAGTACTAGAAACATTATCAGGCAACTGAGATTATCAGGGTCAGAAAAGCATGCAGAGAATGTAATACAGAAATAGCAGACTGATTTCCAGAAACAGATGATCTTCCCTTAAATACATAATACAATAGTAGAAAACTTTTCTGATATGTAAAATCTTGGAATAGTATGAGGTAGGAAACAGACTAGATGTGTCTTGCATTCTTTTTCTTATGATTCATATTTTAGGTAGCATGCAGTCTCAGAATGCTGGACAAAAGTAATATGGTTTTATCTATCCCCTCTGAGTGCTTTTTAGACAACTCTGGGACAAAGTCACTAAGGTGCTACATGAATTGCTCCATACCAATGTTAGTCTGTATTTGTACCACAGCAGGCTGCACAAAGCTTGCTGCTTCTGCATGTATTATTATTATTATTATTATTATTAATAATGCAAAAGTAGGTCAAGTTAGAATGACCCAGTGTTGAAATTACCGCCAAACCAGACAGTGTTTTTGAAGATACAATACCAGTGAGACTGCTACGTCTGCTGGAGATGATTCTGTGAACTGTCCATGTGTCCTGTACTCTGTTCTTTCATGTTATTCCTTAAATCATTGTGCTTGTTCAGATTAAAATATGCTACATTATTTGTTCCCTTTTACTGAAAAAAGGACTGAAATATTTTCCATTTAAGTGTACCTTGTCATTTTGTGTCTAGAAAAAATTAAGATTGTAGCCCAGCCGGAAACTGTGCAAACATTTGTGTAAGGAAAATTTACTTTCTAACTGCATGCTAGAAACCATGTCCCTCCATTGAAGTTTGGTTTTCGTTTAGGAAATTGATAGTATTTCATTGTGAACCCTTCTGAATTGATTGTAATGCAATGTGGTTTATGTAAAATAATGTTTTTTGTGGGATTACTGTTAATACTGGAAATGTTGGGACTTGCATCACTGTGGTACTGATAACCATGTCTAAACATCCTCAAAATGATTTTTCATTAAGAAAGGGTAATGCTCAAAACGTTTTTCCTTTGTTACAAGATATGATGCATTGCTCATAAATAAATAAAAAATACTGTACACTTACTTCGTGTGACAGTAGCCACCTATTATATTATTTCCAAGCTGGAAAATATCTGACTCTATTAAAAACAAAAAACTTTTTATATAACTATAACTGTTCTATAACAAAAGCCACTGGGAGGGTATCCTCCTGAGTTCCTAAGCACCTTATAGCTGGCTATAACCTTCTATAGCTAATTCTCATACAATCTCTCACACTCTGTAAATAGCTTTTGACTTTAACTGTGTGATTTTTTTTTAAATGTATCTGCACGATATTTTTCCAGTATGGGCAATATTGCTTACGCTTTGTATTATTTGATATGTATTTGTACTTGTACTTTTATATTTATTGGACTGCTGTCTTTACTATAATCTGTTTCATGGAGATTTTCTCCCTGGGCCTCCACTGAAAACAGGCTCTCTGGACCCAGTGGACTTCCCCGGTAATCAAACTGGAAATAAACAAATTAAATAAATAACTGTTAAGTTTTTGTATTTTGTTTGCTCAGTTTGTTTTTACTTATTTCAGACTATCACATACCTACCTTGATAGGAAATATACTTCTTTAGTTATTTAAAAAGAACACAACAAACCTGTCCCCCTGTATAGAAAGGTCTTTCTGGAATGGATATGATCACCTTAGCATTTTATTTACAGATGTATTAAACAATGACCTTTGTAATACAACAACTGAGAAGTTCGGAAAGCCTTGTGCCTTCTCAGTTCCCTTTAGTAAGAGACAGTCCCACCACCACCTCTGCCACCACCATCGCAAAAGGGAAAAATAACTATTGTAAGTCATAAGGGAGAAAACAAGTGAAGACATTCTGGTATAACTTATCTTTATGAGTCAAAAAAGGAAGAAACTGTGACGATTCACATAAGTACTGCTGGCAAACACTGGTGAAGTTAGGTTCTTGTCTGGAAGTATTAGTGCATTTACAGTACTCTGCAGAATATTGTCTTCAGTTTATTAAAATGACATCACTCAACTTAAGTTGTGAGCTTTTTGTGTAGACTTGCAGTCTAGCTAGTGAGTGTTAGAACAGAATATTAAACCTCTGTGAGAGAACACTGCTCATCAGCCGTTGGTATTGTCTTGCCACATGGGTGACACATCATCACGCTTGCATCAAAGCTACATGGAGTGTCAGCTATTGTGTTGTTAAACACAGCATGTAGATACAATGTCTTGATGTTCACGTGTTATAATTTTCTTATGATCTTCAACATCTCAGTTTCCCAGAAAAACAGCAAGACATGTTTTCACTCTGTGTTGCTGGTTGCTGTTTCACCAAGATGCAGTGATGTGAGAGACAGAAGGCGAAAGTAAAAGTAGTATGGGGGTGAATCACCCCACCTAGTGGGTGCATGCAGCTTGCTACCCAGTGCAAAAACATGATTGCTTGTAAAGCATACAAAACTTTGAATGCATGTGCATGTGCATGTTGCAAGCATATTTGTGCTTGAGCATCAGTTATGAGTTACATTTGCTGTGAAACTAAGGTATGCTCCCAGTAGTTTTAAGGGCCCATAGAGACTCTAGGTGATATTGCAGGACAACAGCTTGTGATATATTTATTCAGTGCTTTAGCATAACAACAGTTTCCTCACCATTTCTGTCATGACAACAACGTAGTAGGAAGAACAGTACTTCAAACTGTAAGTGGCTAGATCTTAAAAGCCTTGTGACCATACCTCACAGCTCTCCAGATTTTCGTAGAATGTCCAGATTTTTGCCTCATATTTTTGGTCTGTTCTTCAAAAAAAGTTTGGTTTAATGGTAAACCATTGAAGATTGTAGTCAGAAAATAATGGTAGACATTTGAGTTTACATACCTCTCAACTGTCCAGATTTTTGCAGAATATCCAGATTTTTGCAGAATATCCAGATTTTTGCCTTAAAATTTCCGTCTGTTCCTCGTAACATTCTTGGCTTTCTGGCATATCACTGGGATGATCTGAGGAATGAAATTAGTAAGTAATGTCATTCATTGCAGATTCAGACTTCATATCCTTTAGAAAACGCATTTCTATAATACCCTGTTATTCTAGCAACTTTCCAAGTTTATAAGAGCAGTATTTAAAATCTGTCCCTATTTTTGGGCCTTTGTACCCTCATAATGTCCAGTCCAGATTTCTTGGATTAAGAGTTTCAGAGGTATGGTTTCTGTCCTCATACCCTTCAGAAAATTCATGCTAATGCAAACCCTGCTATTCTGCCAAATTTCTAAGTTTATAAGAGCAACGATTATAAATTGTCCCTATTTTAGGCCTTTGTCCCCCATTAATTATGGTTTTGTCCAGATTTCTTGATCCAGAAGCTTGAGATGTATGCTTGTGAGTGGGTTTGTCAAGGGGTAGCAATATGTGGCAAAATGTGACATACTTTAATACTAGGCATCCAGAATAAAAAGTGCATTTTACATTATATTCCAAATCGAAAAGAAAGCAGTAAGAATACTGTCTGTATCTGTAGTCTCATGACTGGCTAAGAATGCATCCACATACCTATCTTATGGAGGTCCATGCATAAGCACTGAAGCACATAGGGAACGATTTCCTGAAATACCTATCTTATGGAGGTCCATGCATAAGCACTGAAGCACATAGGGAACGATTTCCTGAAGAGGACGTGAAACTAGGTTCATCAGCATAGTTTCATGCCAAACCAGAAGCATATGCTGCTGCTATACAAACATTGATTTTAATCTAAATAATTTACATGCTGCTAAGAGGTCATCTGAACTTCTTAGATACCCAAACCTATTTAGGCATGGAAATTTACTTTTTTAAAGTTTCCTCATCCATTCATTAGCACAAGTGTTAGTGGGAAATCCTTGAAGCCCTAGATAAACTAATCTTTTTAATAGTGTGTCCTTCTGCTGTTTCTCAGACTAAGCATGACTTTGGTGTTGTAGTGATACTTGGTGTGAGTTACTGTAAATTAGCTCATTTGTAGTTAACTACTCAATGTTTCATCCAGAACCCTACCTGAGCTAATTCTGGCTTTGCTTTTTGCTGCAGACATACAAAAGCTGTGTATTATCTTGCTCAAAATTAAAATTTTAGTGCCAAGTCAGTTTAATACAAAATGAGTAAACATAACACCAGAAGTTATGCTGCTCCCAATGGTTTAGTTTTGTCTAGGTGGGCAAACAAATTCACCAGTGGTATAGCATAAATTCCATCACCATCCTCTGTTAATTTCCAGGAGCCTCTACTATTAAATATGACATTAGACCTTTCTAGAAAGAAGATATTTTTTTCTATGAGACTTCAGCAAAATTTGGAAAGTACCAATTAAAAGTCAGCTGGACAGAATGGTGCCTTTCCACTGACTTTATTCAGTTTATTTCTGAGTTCACCAGGCCAAACCCCAGGCAAGTCACTTGTTCCTTTCTATATACTGTTTTCATGCACGTAATCTATGAATGCTGTAAAAATGTTGCCTTTCCCACTGCTTGTAGTGACCACTACTCTCTGATGACTTGTTGGTCTTTCAAAAAGCTACAGCTAATCTATTTTATGCCTAGGGATGATTCTCCCCTAAATATCGGAAAACATCACTACTATTATAGTTAGATAATATGAGTGCAACTCATGTTGCAGGAAAACGTGAAGTGATGCAATTGCTGATGTTCTTCGTGTTTCACTGTTGCAGTCATTACATTTGGGTTATCCTGCTTGCAGGTTGCCCTCAGTCGGCCTGAATTCCAAAGTCTTGGGTCCTGCGTCGGTTGCTGTCGCCTCTTCCCTGACATCAGATCGTCAGGGGTATAAAAGATGCAGCTGATGCCATTTTATTCAGTCTTTCTTGCTGCGCAGTGCCCGAAGTAGAAGCAGTTCACAAGTGCCGGTCGGCCGACTCCTGAGATTTTCGTGTTCGAGTTTCAGATCTGAAGTCTTCATTAAAAGCTAAGTACCCCATTGGGGAAACTTTTTTCTTGCTCCAGACCGATGTCAGAAAAAGTTAATAATTGTATTTCTTGTGGGAAGCAAATACCTCATAAGGACTTTCATTCTTACTGTATTCCTTGCCTAGGCCCTGACGACGACGTTGCTAGTTGTCGGTTTTGTGCTAGATTTAACCAACGCACTATTAAGCATTGGTACGATTTTGCATTAAGCTATTTTGGGCGAAGATTTAATTATACAATGTCGTCGGAAAGCCATCCGACTACCGGAGTTTACAAAAAACGCAAAGAAAAAGACAGGCAACCGAGGTCCAAAACCGACGACGAAGCTTCTCCTAAGCAAGTCGCCGGTTCGCCGGTTCTCAGTGAGGTGCTTTCGCAGCCCCTGACACCCGCTACTTTAGAGTCGCAGGCCGCTACTGACTCCCACGTGGAATCGGCCAGGCCGCAGGATCCTCAACTTATTGGAGCCTCGGAGATTATTCCCTCAGATGGGTTCGGAGCCGCTGAGCAGGCATTGTGTATTCAGACCTAAACAATTATATATTAAACCGACTTCAAAGACAAAGACTAAAACACCTTTAAAGGCAAAGAAGCAAGTTCACCAGTCACAAGGACAGGCCTCTATGCCCAAAAAACAGATGCTAAAAATGGCCGAAGACTTAATTACCTTGATCAGGGGTTCCCATCCCCCTCCTGGTAAGAGGCCTAGGCAAGAGACAGACTATGAATCTTCAGATCAGGTTTCCATTTCTTCTGATTCCTCTTCTGATCAGGAATACTCTCTTCCCCCTTATGAGGATTCTGATTCTTCTCCTCCTGAGGACTACTCTTTTGGGGAAACTTTGCATACCATGAGGGAGCACTTCCACTGGGAAAGCCAAGATTTTTCAGAATCTAAGAAAAGGCTCAGAGACTTCCTTTTACTACCTCAACACAGGCCTCTAGCTATGCCACCTGTGTTAGACATTGTAGATGATGTGTTCTCGGAGTCTAGTCTGACCCCTGACTCTTTACCTCCAGCACCTGTTAAGCTGGACAGATACTACAGGGTCCCTGATTCTCATAAATTCCTTTTCAAAAACCCTAGTGCAGACCCAGCAACTTTTTCCTCAGGGTCCAAAAGGGGTCAAGGCTTCTACTGCAAAAAATCCTACCTCCTCTGTCAGGGATTCTAGAGCTCTGGATAGATGGGGAAAAAGATTTACACATCTGCTACTTTGGCTATAAGGGCCTTAAATTGCCAGTTTCAAATGCTCAAATATCAGCAATATATCATGACACTGCTTAAACAGAAAATGATGGCAAATTCTGAATGTGCAGAAAACAAAGAAATGCAGGATTTATTGCATGCTGCTGAACAAGTTGGAAAGCATACTTTGCAATGTGGGTTTGATTCTCTGAAGGCCTCCTGCAGGGCCGCTGTTACGGGTTCTGTCATTAGGAGGCATGCTTGGTTAAAGGAACAAAATCTGCCTGACCATGTTAAAGCAAAATTATTAGATGCTCCTTTACAACATGATACCTTGTTTGGTGTTAAGGCAGAAGAGGTGTTAAAGAAAATGGAGGACAAAGCTAAATCTATGCAAACGGTCAAGGATTTTTTACAGGTACAGTCACCTAGATTTAGCAGACACTGGCCTACAAAGAATTGGTCCTTTCCAGTCTCAGACAGACCTCAAAGGGGCAGATCCAGATGCCCTAGAGGCAGATCACAGCCGCAAGGATCCTACAGGTCTAAGCAGTGGAGTGCTTCTACCTCCAAAGGTGGAGAAGACAAATCACAATCATACAGGAAACAGTCCCAATGACTTCCCCCTGCCTGCGCCAAGCACTTATCTTCTGGCAGCACCCTTAGGGAGAAAACTAGCATTTTTTTCAAAATTGGCACATTACAACCCAGGACAAATGGGTTCTAGACATAGTGTAACAAGGCTACAAGTTTCATTTCCATACCCTGCCAAAGGCAAACGGTTGGCCAGACCTGCCAAAAAAATCAATGGGCAGAGGCTCAAAAACAAGTTGCAGCTCTCATGGACATGAGGGCTATTCAACAAGTACCACAGCAAGAGCAGGGACAAGGATTTTACTCAAAACTGTTCTTGGTACCCAGAAAGGACAAAGCATGGAGACCAATACTGGACCTATCTATTCTAAACACTTTCCTGAATATACCGAAATTCAAGATGTTGACCTTACAGCAGCTTCTGCCCATGCTGGGCAGCAAGGCTTGGCTCGTGACGTTAGACCTAAAAGAGGCATACCTGCATGTCCCAATCAGACAATCATGCAGAAGATACCTCAGATTCAAGGCTGGCTCAAGCATTACCAATTCTCTGCACTGACCTTTGGCTTATCTACTGCACCCAGGGTCTTCACAAAGTGCATGGCACCAGTAATTGCTTACTGCAGACAAAGAGGAATACAAATATATCCTTACTTGGATGACTGCCTCATACAAGCAGTGAACAAGGACATTCTACTACAGCATCTGATTTTTGTGAAAAGACTTTTAACATGCCTAGGGTACACAGTCAACAAAAAGAAATCAAAACTACTACCCTCTCAAGAGATAATATTCCTGGGTGCAAGCTTAAATACAACTGCCCAGATGGCTTATCTCACTCCAGACAAACGAAGGCAACTGACTATCTATTTCAAGGAAATGGCAACAAAGGCCCAGTTATCTGCAAGAAAAATTCTGCAGGCTTTGGGCTTCATGGCATCCTGCATATTACTAATTCCATATGCAAGACTGCATATGAGGGAAATTCAATGGTACCTAAAAAGTGTCTGGACACAACATTGTCACAGTCTGGAAACAATTATTACTCTAATTCCCTGCCTGCAACAGGAATTTCGATGATGGGCAAAGGCTTCTCACCAAAACAAGGGACAACCGTTCTCACTACCCCCAGTCAGGCAGAGCCTAACGATGGATGCATCAGATTATGCCTGGGGGGCACACATGGCAGGAAGAGGCATTCAAGGCACGTGGTCCACAAACCAAAAGCAACTACATATCAATCAAAAAGAGATGCTAGCTGTTCAAAATGCCCTGACTGCCTTCAAGGACCTACTTCATCCGGGACAACTACTAATAAAGACAGACAATGCCATGGTCCGGGACCGGCATCGGACCTCAGTTATTTCTTGGAAAAACTCACCTTACCTCCTTTTGAGCCAGCTGCTACTGTGGACATAAAGTTCTTATCTTGGAAAACAGCTCTGCTCCTAGCAATAACTTCTGCAATACGAGTTTCAGAGCTACAGGTTCTCATGGCTGTGGAACCCTTTATCATTTTCTACCCAGACAGGGTCTCTCTGAGAACAAACCCTACATTTATGCCTAAGGTGGTATCCAGTGTAGCCCTTAACCAAACAATTAATTTGCCAATCTTTTATCCAAATCCACAGAACAAGGGGGAGAAAATTCTGCATTCTTTGGACGTACACAGACAACTTAGATTCTACTTGGACAAAACTAAAGTTTTCAGAAAGACAGAGCAATTACTAGTGGCATATGCCACAGCATCACAAGGAAAGGCTATCTCCAAGCAGACTATTTCAAAGTGGATAGGTCACTGCATTCGTTTCTGCTACTCACAGCATGGCAAACCAGTGCCTAAGGGCATTAGGCCACATTCAACCAGAGCTGCAGCCACCTCTGTAGCCTTTCTCAGGGGAGTACCAACCAAAGACATTTTGGAGGCTGCTACTCTGCGTTCAGTGCATACCTTTACAAAACATTACAATCTTCCTCTTTACTCTAAATCCATGGCAGGCTTTGCCACTGCAGTTCTGCAGTTCCTCATAGCCGCTCCTAATGCTGTTTAGCTCCAGCCCCCCCAACCATAGCTTTGGGACTCAACCCAAATGTAATGACTGCAACAGTTAAACACGAAGAACATAGTACAGTTGTGTACACTTACCATAAATGTAGATGTTCGAGTGTATTCACTGTTGCAGTCCAGGTTACCCACCCGCCATCCCCCTTATTTTTGCTGGAACTTATCTTTACTTCTCTAATCTATACAACCTAGGGGGTGTATTTGAATATAGATGAAGGTAAAGCTTATTTTGGTGCATGTATGTTTTATTTACATAATTTTAGCCTACCTTTTTGGGGGCACCTGACATCTGGGGCAAGAAAAACTAAATAAAATGGCATCGGCTGCATCTTTTATACCCCTGATGATCTGACGTCAGGGAAGAGGCAACAGCAACCGACGCAGGACCCAAGAATTTGGAGTTCAGGCCGACTGAGGGTAACCTGCAAGCAGGATAACCCAAATGTAATGACTGCAACAGTGAATACACTCGAACATCTACATTTATGGTAAGTGTACATAACTGTACTTTTTTAATGTTTGTCTCAACGTTCTCATCTTCAGTCGAGGATAGACTATTTCAATGTAAGCTAAGAAGTATAAGGAAAACAAATCAGCTTGGCTTACAAAAATCCCCTATAACATAGATAAGGAAAAGAGATCAGTCTTAGACATGGTGAAAAAATGCTCAACACCATACATGATACCAGAATTTCCTAATTTTGAAAAGACAGAATAGGATGGCTGTATGCACCAAAAGGAAACATATGTTTCTAGGGAGCCAGCCCAAACTTTCTGGAGGGGAGACACAGTTAAAGAGATGTCTGGAAGGCTGTCTAAATCCCTCATGCAGGATGTAGAGATTCATAACGCCATATTTTCTGACTTAATGAAAGCCTGTATCTGAACTAGAAATCCTCAGGCTAGGGTTAATCCACCAGTCCATGGACAGCCTTCCCCTTTTAAATCTGGACTGTGCCTGCCTTTTCAATTCAGAGAAATATCTGCTATTACACAAATCTGACAGCCCTAAAACATCCACTCTTTTCCTTTTCTTTAAATAGTTAGATCCTGCATAGCCAACCTCTTTGCATAAGTTTTCAACTTCTCCCATTCTTATGGAATGCTCATTCCTCCACTCATACATGCTACTATCCCTATCCACAATGTCCTAAAAGTTCCTTCTCCTTTCAAGCCACAACATTACCATCTATTTGCTATTCCCTATCCTTTCACTAAGGTGTTAGAGTAGATAATTTATTACTAAGCTCTTGAACATGTTAGTAAATATGTCCTGCCTGTTGATGAGCAATCCAATTTCATAAAAGGATTTAATATGTTGACAACCATCTGCAATGTCACTGATGTGAGGGATGGGAGGGTGCTTCTTACAGTTTGATGTTTTATCAACATGACGTGAGCATTTTGAATTTGTAGGTCATTGCCGGCTTATAAATAAGCTTGTAAAACTGTCAGACCAACAAGAAAAACCACGAACTGATGAAAAGAGTAAGGCGGTTGGAACACAATGAGAGAGTCCGGTAATTTCACAAGTTTAATTTCCAATATACGTAAGCGCTTTCGGCAAATCAAATGACTCGCCTTCTTCAGACAAACAAACAGTGGGATGACATATCACTGCTGTTTAAATAATAATGCTAATACGTTTAAACCAATCAACAAGGTTGTAGTTACATTCCTGATTAAAAACCATGGAAACCTTAAAATAAAAATGAATACACACATCCTAAAATAGCGATAATATTCTGTGTGTTGCTAATTCTGTGTGTTGCTAGCCTGAAAAACTAAGCATTCTGTATAAAAACCATACAATATGATGTTTCAGTTCGGAACTCATTGAAAAAAGTATATATGTATAAATTTACATTTGTGTGGAATTTTTATAATATTTATACAAAAAACTGCAAAGGATTAGTAATAAATACTATAAAACATCTAAGAAGGGAGTTACCTTCTTTGCTTACGAATGTTTAAACAACTGTATAAACACAAACAGCTTCCCTACAAAATTTGTCTAGCAGACTGTATGATATGTGTCTAGTTCTAGATAAATTTATTTAATGCCACGTTCCATGTGACACTTTACTGTATATGACCGGAGAAATTGACTAAATGTTGTTGAAAGCCTGGTGATAGTATAAGATACAATAATGTTCATTTGAAAACCCTTTTGTCCCAGATGTTAAAAAGAGACTTTATCTGTTATAGGAGAGCCATTTTAAAACACATTTTATTGATTGTGTTTCATTTATACCTGGGAACAGGTGAGCTCTTGTGCGTATCTGCCACAAGAGTTCATCTATTTCAAGGCGTGTTTGCCATGGGCCCCCCCTGATGTCTTGTTCCCTATGTTGTAAAATTAAATAACTAAAAGTATGACCACTAAATTCCATGCTATGCCTAGCCAGTGCGTTATTGACATCATTCTTCTTTATAGCATATTGGTGTTCATAAATCCTATGCTTCAGCATCCTCTCGGTTTTACCGATATAGAATGCTTTACAATGATTGCATAGGGCACCATACACCACAGATTTTGTTTCACAATTGAAACGCCCTGTGATTTTGTAATGTTTATCATTGATACTACAACTGTTCGTGACCTTGATGTGTTTGCACTGGGTACAAAAGCCGCATTTAAACATTCCTTGTGGTTTAGTGCAAGTGACACGAGGTTTTACTTTTTCCAGGATAGATTTCATGTTTTGACCTCGTCTATATGTAATTATTGGACGTTCCCCCAAAAGAAAGCATAGACTTCTGTCATTTTTGATGATGTCCCAGTTTTTTTGAATTATATCTCTTATTTGTAAGGAATCCAAAGAATAAGTCTGCAAAAAACTAGTAGTAAACTTGTCATTTTTGAAAAACAATTCTACATCCAAACATCAGGCGTGGCTATGGGCTCACCTTGTGGTGGCTCATTTGCTAACGCAGTCATGGCACATTGGGAGTCCACAATGTTGTTTAAAGATGATTTATTTTTAAAACATGTCACCTGGTATACTCGTTACCAGGATGACATTTTTTGTATTTGGGACGGTAAAACAGAAGATATTCCCTTATTTATGGACAGAATCAACACAACAACGGACTTTTTAGAATTCACACATAGCATAAGTGACATCCAGATTAATTATTTGGACATCTTACTTATAAAAGACAGAGCAAATAAGAGATTCAAAAGTTGTATATATAGAAAACCCACCTATTCTAATTCACTCCTTCACTTCACAAGTAATCATCCATTCTATCAAAAGAAAGCAGTCATAAAAGGCCAATTAGTAAGAGCTGCACGTATGATTACAGACATACAGGATTTTAGTAATGAGTGTACAAAACTCACTAACATGTTTGAGTCAAGAGGATATCCGTCCTCGTTGATAACAAATATAGTCACAGAAGTGACCCAAAAAAGAGAATTAGGCCATTTTTTCCCTTTACTTTCAGGATTAGGGACAGCCTCTATTGGCATTAACGAGGACCAGGGGACCATTGACTTAAACCTGTCCGTTACAATAGAAACAACAAAAGACAAGTTTACTACTAGTTTTTTGCAGACTTATTCTTTGGATTCCTTACAAATAAGAGATATAATTCAAAAAAACTGGGACATCATCAAAAATGACAGAAGTCTATGCTTTCTTTTGGGGGAACGTCCAATAATTACATATAGACGAGGTCAAAACATGAAATCTATCCTGGAAAAAGTAAAACCTCGTGTCACTTGCACTAAACCACAAGGAATGTTTAAATGCGGCTTTTGTACCCAGTGCAAACACATCAAGGTCACGAACAGTTGTAGTATCAATGATAAACATTACAAAATCACAGGGCGTTTCAATTGTGAAACAAAATCTGTGGTGTATGGTGCCCTATGCAATCATTGTAAAGCATTCTATATCGGTAAAACCGAGAGGATGCTGAAGCATAGGATTTATGAACACCAATATGCTATAAAGAAGAATGATGTCAATAACGCACTGGCTAGGCATAGCATGGAATTTAGTGGTCATACTTTTAGTTATTTAATTTTACAACATAGGGAACAAGACATCAGGGGGGGCCCATGGCAAACACGCCTTGAAATAGATGAACTCTTGTGGCAGAATGACAAGAGCTCACCTGTTCCCAGGTATAAATGAAACACAATCAATAAAATGTGTTTTAAAATGGCTCTCCTATAACAGATAAAGTCTCTTTTTAACATCTGGGACAAAAGGGTTTTCAAATGAACATTATTGTATCTTATACTATCACCAGGCTTTCAACAACATTTAGTCAATTTCTCCGGTCATATACAGTAAAGTGTCACATGGAACGTGGCATTAAATAAATTTATCTAGAACTAGACACATATCATACAGTCTGCTAGACAAATTTTGTAGGGAAGCTGTTTGTGTTTATACAGTTGTTTAAACATTCGTAAGCAAAGAAGGTAACTCCCTTCTTAGATGTTTTATAGTATTTATTACTAATCCTTTGTAGTTTTTTGTATAAATTTTATAAAAATTCCATACAAATGTAAATATATACATATATACTTTTTTCAATGAGTTCCAAACTGAAACATCATATTGTATGGTTTTTATACAGAATGCTTAGTTTTTTAAGGCTAGCAACACACAGAATATTATCGCTATTTTAGGATGTGTGTATTCATTTTTATTTTAAGGTTTCCATGGTTTTTAATCAGGAATGTAACTACAACCTTGTTGATTGGTTTAAACGTATTAGCATTATTATTTAAACAGCAGTGATATGTCATCCCACTGTTTGTTTGTCTGAAGAAGGTGAGTCATTTGATTTGCCGAAAGCGCTTACGTATATTGGAAATTAAACTTGTGAAATTACCGGACTCTCTCATTGTGTTCCAACCGCCTTACTCTTTTCATAAGCTTGTAAAACTGTGTTTTATGATGATGTTATCAAGTGGCTTCACAGTTGTCTGTCTTATCAGACATGCAGGGTTATTCTTTTTTTTGGCCTTTCTTGTAATAAATGGGTAGCTGCAAAGAAAGTTTTCCTCAAGCTTTTTTGGACTGATCCTGTTTTCTTTATTTACTAATGATCTTACTTATAATCTCCGACAAAATCATGACATTTTGTATGCAGATGGCCTACTTCATTTGAAATTAAGCAAGGCCTTCTTTGATGTGCAAAAAGATTTTACCAAGCTATGGTACTGGCTGCATAAGAGTAGGCTAACTATATGTAACAACTTTGGTAAATACTGGCTTTGTTCACCTTTGGTTCAGCATAGACTTAGGAAAGCCATTCCAGTCTTGGTTTACAATCTATCAATATTCTTTATTTCCCATATTGGGTAGATGACTTTTTTCCTTTAAATAACACACAAATCTACACAAAAATGCCACCAAGTGAAGGATATAAACAAAACTAGTAAAACATGAAAATCTCACATTTTACCTTTCTGAGGAAACCACACCCAATAGAAACAGTATTAAAGTAAACCACAAAAAAATGTGTAAAATTTGTAAAAAATGTTTAATTTAATGTAAAGATTTAGGTGCTTTCATCTTATCTTTTACAAGACTTCATCAGAACTACAAAACCTCAGCTGCAATGGACATTTAAATAAACACATCAGTTAAGTTATGAATTTTATTTAAAGTTTATTAATATTATGTCAATAACAATGTTATATTTATTGGCTTGCTATATTAGTTTATACAAGTGTGCTGTTTTCTTATGAATGAGATTTTTTAATTTTTATTAAATGCTTGGTGCCTTTATCAGCATGAATAGATTAATTTAGACTTTTTAATTGATTTGCTTATTTAAATGTCTATTGCTGTTATTTTTTTTTTTTTTTTTAGTTCTGATGTTGTTGTTGTTGTCTTTCAGCTTTTCCCAGTTAGGGGTCGCCACAGAGGAACTCCGGTCCGCTAATGACTGGCAGTAGATTTTCACGAACGCCGAGGTGCCAGCTCGACGTTCAACCTTCAATGAAGGCACGCCCATTTACGCATGTCTTTCGAACGCCCACCCAACCAAGTTTTGTAAATGATAAGATGAAAGTGCTTAACTTTCTGCAATAAATTCAATGTTTTTTACAAAAGGTTTTTGTGGTTCATTTTAATACTGTTTCTATTGGGTGTGGTTTCCTAAAAGACAGGTGGGAGTTTCGTGTTTACTAACACACAAATCTAGTGGAAATAGAGTGCTACAAACTATCAGTCTGATGGTGGAATATGCTTTATCATTTAAAGTACTTAGTTCTTCCAGCAATGCAGATGTATTCTAGTCCATGGTAAACAAGATTTGCAGATGCATTCCTCTGGAAAATCATTTCCTAAAAGCTACAAAAGGCACCAGTTTCTGTCAGAGCCACTGTGATATCTTCCTTCTAGCCTCCCTTATCCTTAAACCTTGTTTATGCATCCCCCAGCCCAAGCTGAATAGCACTGACTTCAGGTTTTATCCCTTGCCTCCCTGTACCATCCATTGAATGCCTCAGCTGCTTCTTACTGGATGATCCTAGCTGTATGTCTTCAATGAGCAGGCCTCCTGAATTCTCGGGGACAGTGCTATGCAGTTACCCATTTCTAATGCAAGGGACTAAGGACTTGGATGAAGAGGAACGAAGAGTAGCTGGCAGCCATCTGCAGCTGGCTAGTCAGAATACCTACCAAGGGGTAGTGACTTTCAGTGACATCAACATGAATGATGAGTACCAACATCTCCTATTCTAGATGTCTGTTAGGAGCCTGCAAATGCCCTCTTCTCTACTACAGGTTGCAAAAAGGTCATGGTAGAGGCCAGTCTCTCCTCCCCAAAATATAGGAAAACTGGCTGACAATAACTTCATCCTATCCCCCAACCAGCCCTCCAAGTACATCCATTCCTGAACTCGGGTTGTTGGTAGGGCAGACAGACAGACTGTTTTTGCAGCAGCAGGCTGATTACATTTAACATTTTGTATGCATATTTTTCAGGTGCTTCTGATAAACTAACAGTAAAAAATTGTATTTATAAAAATGTATAATTACCCTAGGAGATTAGGAAGAAGGTGTGGTCATGCTTCTAAGACCTTCCTTTAGAGTTACTATATTTCAAAGGACACACTCAGATGTTTCTCCAGCTACATGGAATCACCTCATTCAGATGCTGTAAATGAATAAATCTTAGATAGGTGTCCTGCAAATTAGAAGAATACCTGTCCAGTACCTACAAACATAAATGTTTCAGGGAATGGTTAGTCAGCTTCTCAATATGCATCAGTCATTAAGCTGAAGAATTCATTATGTAAATCATTAGCATTGTGAGTTTACATCTGTGATACAGAATTCCTCATCTGGTCATCAGTATTGTGTAATCATTTCCATGTTTGTCTTATTTATTTGTTTATACCAGTGGTGCACAACGTCCGGCCCACGATGCAACAACATCCGGCCCCCAGAGAATAACCAAAAAGTTTTAAAAAAGTGAAAAAATGCAATGCCTTATTCCACTCACGCAGACTTTCCAGCACGTGCTTACTTACCTAATTGACTGCAGTTGCACACACCTCTAACTTTAGCTGCGGAAGTAACTATTCTTTGTTGTTTATAACTTGTAGTCTGTAAACAGTAGTAACTTTCTGCAAGAGTTTGTAATAAGTCATGGCTGCAAGCCAGAATAAAGTTAAACACAAAGTTGATGTAGAAAACAGGCATTCTCATGACTGCTGTCTTAAGTAAAAATGCCAGTCACCTGTACCTATTGTTAACTCATAACGACTTACTATGTTTTGAAGTGGCTCGCAGATGCATTAAGAATTTGTGTAGTGGCCCTCCCCACAAAAAGGTTGTGCACCACTCGTTTATACTTTATTTCCTAAGAAAAGGAGACCATATTTAATTCATTATATATGTGATGGGCTGAATTACAGGCTTTAGCTTCCACAACTCTTCCATCGGTATTTTAATGCAGCATAAGCAGCTTTAGGGAGTTTGAATCCTGGTACCAGGTAAAGCACAAAAGCCAACTGACCTTAAGGGTGTGCAGTAAATGTATACCACTGCTTTGTGTAATGGACAAAACCTGACACACTCAAATAAGCTGTACGTAGGATAGCTAGAGATCAGGGTTATAATCACTGGCATCCAAGGATTTCACCTATCACAGACTGTGAGCAGGTCCTTCTAGTGCAACCTTGCAGATGGTAATTAATGCTTGACCAGAATTATTTTGCACAAACACTCACAATTCATTTTCCAGGATTGGAGGAATAGTAATTCTCCAGCAACAGTCCCATCCCTCCCCACCAGTTTGTCAAAACTAGCAAAGCAGTAAAACACTTTACTCTGTACCTTTTAAAATGAGCCAGAATTTAAATATTTAAATGGTAGCAATTAGCTTTGAATAGTCAACCTTCTTGCAGCAGACACCAAACAGTTGTAAGAGCCAGCAAAATGCATGAACCCTTAAGCAAGAGTCACATCAGCCACAAGCATTCCAAGTTAAATAACAAAATTATTTATTTAATTTTTTACTGAAAAATGAAGTTTTTTCTCAAATAAATACAGAAACATTACAAAACATACACAAGCAAATTAAAATAAAACATTCAAACTAACAAATAATATTCAGAAAAATAACATCTAAACTTGAAACTACCTGCTTCTGGTTATGCATACATTGTGCTTTTATTGTCTTTGGATTTTATATCCAGAATATAATTTTGGGAATCCTCACAGGTAGTATAACAGACCTTGGACTTTGCCCCCAAAGGTATTCTTCAGCATTTCTTTATATAACTTTCTGAAGTAATAGACAGTCCCTTTGTTTATAAGTTCCCAAACAGAATTTGCTGTGGCTTTAGTCTTAATTTTGGAAGATGCCTTCCTGTTTCTACATTTACAGACTTCTTGCAATGGAGAGAGTCCTTTCAATCCACTGTTCAAATAAAGAATCATCATCATTTGAACTAGTCAGAATCTTCAAGCAACAAACTTTGCAACAGTAGATGAATTTATTTGGCAAGGTATAGTTCAACCTTTAAACTGTACTAAATGTTTACATTGGCAAATGCAATTATATACCATTTTAATTATTTTCTTTATCATACTGCTTTTTCTGCAAATGCAAGCGCAATACAGCTTCATTTTTTTTATCATTCAAAAATCATTTACATACTTTTTAATCTGATGTAGTTCTAATACAGGAAGTCCAACGTCATGCATTTCCCTCTGAAAAAAAAAACACTAGCATTTTCTAGTTTGGTACACATCTCTTTATAATACATTTTCTCTATAAATTTCATTCATTAGCATGTCAAATTAATTGGATAATTGAATATATGGTGTACTGTATACGAATCCTAACCCAGGCCATGGGTGAAATTACAGACTACTCACCTTCTCAGTCAGCAAGTAAAATAAAATAAAATATGCAGAGTGTGCAAAAAATGCAAAGTAAAAGAAACATTTCTGAGTGTGAAGGGTGGGGATCTGCCAAGACAGAATACTTCACCATTGGAAATAGGATCTGCTAAAGCAACACTGGGGCAATGATAATAACCAACCTTTATGTTTTTACAACTGTTAGTATCCCCAAATAAGTGGCCATAGTAGGGTTAGCATGCTAAAGGTAATGACCATTTCACCCCATTTTAAAGTGAGCACAATGCTTTAAACTCCAGATGAAAAATCAAGTAGTTCTGAAATATGAAAAATGCAGAATGTTGATTGCTCGAGTACCTCACTGTTAGGCATTGATCATGTCTTGTATTAAACACCAATCTGCTAGAGATTTATGGGAGTATTTTACATCCTAGGAAGAAAGGTGCACTGAAGGTCACTGTCTTCCACCAGTTACTATTCTCTAGCTTTCATTTTCTCTCAGTAAAAGGATAGAGTAGACAATCCCTGATGTTCATCGTGTTACACTGCTGCAGTCATTACACTTGGGTTATCCTGCCGTCAGGCGGTCCCGCACTCGGCCTGAGTTCCAAAGTCTTGGACCGGCGTCGGCTGCTGTCGCTTCTTCCCTGATGTCAGTGCGACAGGGGTATATAAGATGCAGCCGACGCCATTTTCTCCAGCCTTTCTTGCCGCGCGGTGCCCGAAGCAACAGCAGTTCGCAAGTGCCGGTCGGCCGACTCCTGAGATTTTCATTCCGAATCCAGAACCAAAGTCTTCTACAATGCTAAGTACCCTGTTGGGGAAACTTTTTCTTACCTCAGACCGATGTCAGTAAAAGTTAATAACTGTATTTCTTGTGGGAAGCAAATACCTCATAAGGATTTCCATTCCTATTGTATCCCATGCCTAGGCTCAGACCATGACATCACAGGTTGTTGGTTTTGTGCTAGGTTTAACAAGCGCACTATTAAACGTCGGTTTGATTTTGCCCGACATTATTTTGGCAGAAAATTCAATTATGCCATGCCGTCGGAACTACCGACAACTGGAATACACAAAAAGCGCAAAGACAAGGACAGGCATCCGAGGCCCAAAACTGATGACGAAGCCTCTTCTAGGCCAGTCGCTGGTTCTCCAGTTTTCAGCGAGGTGCCTTCGCAGCCCCTGATGACCGCATCTTTAGAACCTCAAGCCACCTCTGACTCCCACGTGGAGATGGCTGGGCCTTCAGATGCACCAGATTTACAGCCTACCGAGACTAACCCTTCAGAGGGATCTGGAGTAGCTGAACAACCCGTAGCTTCAGAGGGTATTTTCAGACTTACTCAGTTAACCATTAAATCTTCTGCTAAGTCTAAAACTCCTTTAAAAACAAAGAAACAAATTCAACAATCACCAGGACAGGCCTCCATGCCTAAGAAACAAATGCTCAAAATGGCCGAAGACTTAATCACTCTGATCAGGGGGTCCCATCCCCCTCCTGATAAAAGGCCTAGACAGGATGCAGACTATGACTCATCCGACCAGGTATCCATCTCTTCAGATTCATCCTCAGACCTAGGATACTCTTTACCCCCTTATGAGGATTCTGATGCTGAGGAATCAATTCCTTCAGCCTCTCTGCCAGAGACTACTCCTTTGGGGAAACCTTGCATACCATGAGGGAGCATTTCCATTGGGAGGGCCAGGATTATTCAGAATCCAAGAAAAGGCTCAGAGATTTCCTTTTATTACCTCAACACAGACCCCTTGCTATTCCACCAGTGTTAGACATTGTGGATGATGTGTATACTGAATCCAGTTTAAATCCTGATTCTTTACCTCCTGCTCCAGTTAAGTCTGACAGATACTACAGAGTCCCTGGCTCTCACAAATTTTTTTATAAAAGCCCTGCTGCTGACCCTGAAACTATTTCTCAGGGCCCCAAAGGGGTAAAGGCCTCCTCAGCAAAGAATCCAGTCCCCTCTGACAGAGATTCCAGAGTATTAGACAGATGGGGGAAGAAAGTATATACATCTGCAACTTTAGCAATGCGGGCCTTAAATTGCCAGTTTTACATGCTAAAATATCAACAATATCTGATGTCTCAGTTGAAACAAAAAATGCTTCCAAACTCAGATCCTCCTGATTATAAAGAAATGCAGGATTTATTGCATGCAGCTGAACAAGTGGGAAAACATACTTTGCAATGTGGTTTTGATTCATTAGAGCCTCCTGTAGAGCAGCAGTTACAGGATCTGTCATTAGAAGACATGCTTGGTTAAAAGAACAGACGTTACCAGATCATGTTAAAGCAAAATTATTGGATGCACCTTTGCAGCAGGATGTTTTATTTGGAGTTAAGGCAGAAGAGGTATTAAAGAAAATGGAGGATAAGGCAAAATCTATGCAAACGGTGAAAGATTTCTTACAGGTTCAGCCTCCTCGATTTAGCAGAAATTGGCCAACAAAAATTGGTCCTTTCCAGTTACAGACAGACCTCAAAGGGGCAGATACAGACGTCCAAGAGGTAGAGGTCAACCACAAGGTCCTTACAGGCCTCGACAATGGGGTTGCATCAACCCAGAAAGAAGGGGAAGACAGGCCTCAACCTTACAAAAAACACCCCCAATGACTTCCTACTACAGCTGCCAAACAGTTCTCTCTTGGCAGCCCCCTAGGGAGGAAAACTGGCACTTTTCTGTCACAATTGGCATATGACCACCAAAGACAAATGGGTTCTCAACATTATATCTCAAGGTTACAGGTTCCACTTTCACACTCTGCCAAGGTTAAAAGGAATGCCAAATCTGCCACCAAATCAATGGGCAGAGGCTCAAAGACAAATTACAGCACTCATGGACATGAGAGCTATTCAAAAGGTACCAACACAGGAGCAAGGACAAGGATTTTACTCAAGACTCTTTCTGGTTCCCAGAAAGGACAAAGCCTGGAGGCCCACTCTGGATCTTTCTTCTCTAAACACTTACCTGAATGTTCCAAAATTCAAAATGTTGACACTACAGTAGCTTCTTCCCATGCTGGGTAAGAAAGCTTGGCTCGTAACTTTGGACCTCAAGGAGGCATACCTGCATATCCCTATCACACAAAACTGCAGAAGATACCTCAGATTCATAGCTGGTTCAATGCACTACCAATTCTCTGCACTGCCCTTTGGCTTATCTACTGTGCCCAGGGTCTTCACAAAGTGTCTGGCACCAGTAATTGCATTTTGCAGACAGAAAATAATTCAAATTTATCCGTACCTGGACGACTGCCTGATTCAAGCAGAGAGCAAGGACATTCTTCTAAAGCATCTGGCATTTGTAAAACAGTTATTAAGTTGCCTAGGGTACACAATAAATGAAAGGAAGTCAAAACTGGTGCCCTCACAAGAGATAATATTCCTGGGTGCCAGCTTGAACACAACGGCCCAGATGGCTTATCTCACGCCAGACAAGCAAGGACAACTGACTCAATATTTTCAATTGATGGCAACAAAAACCCAACTCCCTGCAAGAAAAATTCTGCAGGCCTTGGGTTACATGGCATCTTGCATACTACTAATTCCATATGCCAGACTGCATATGAGGAAACTACAATGGTACCTAAAGAGTGTCTGGTCTCAACACTCTCAAAGTTTGGAAACAGTAATAACAGTAATTCCTTGCCTTCAACAGGAGTTTCAATGGTGGGCTCAAGCATGTCACCTCAACAAGGGACAGCCTTTCACTCAACCCACAGCCAGGCAAACACTGGCAACAGATGCATCGGATTATGCCTGGGGAGCACACATGGCAGGAAAATGTATTCAGGGCAAGTGGCCCACAGAACAAAGGCATCTTCACATCAATCAAAAAGAGATGCTAACTGTACAAAATGCCCTTATAGCTTTCAAGGACCTTCTGCATCCAGGACAACTACTACTAAAGACAGACAACACCACAGTTATGTGGTACATAAACAAGCATGGGGGCACTCATTCTTATCCCCTCTGCCTACAAGCCATGACCTTGTGGAACACAGCTCTAACCTGTCAAGTTCATCTGCAAGCACAATTCCTGCCAGGAGAGAAAAACACACTGGCAGACGACTTAAGTAGAAACATCATGGATCTGCACGAGTGGAAATTACATCCAGAAATATTCAGAATGATAACACAAAAATGGTGGAGCCCAGACATAGATCTGTTTGCATCTCCAATGAACTGCCAGCTACAGAAATTCTGCACAAGGACTTACCACCCACAAGCATGGAAAGTGGATGCCCTCTCATTCAGCTGGAAAAACCTACAAGTATATGCTTTCCCACCACTACCTCTCCTTCCAAAGGTACTCATAAATGCCAGGCAAGAAAAGCCAAGGATGATCCTTATTGCCCCAGACTGGCCACGCCAGCACTGGTACCCAATCTTAAAGAACTTAGCACAAGGTCCACCCTGGTTTTACCACAAATTCCACATCTTCTGACTCAGCACAACAATCAGATACTTCACAGCCAGTTAAAGACTTTAAACCTGGCTGCATGGCAGATTCCTTAGTCAAGCAAGCAATGTCTCTCTCCAAACCTGTTATGGATGTCATTCTGGAGGCCAGAAGACCTAGCACCAGGAAAGTCTATTCGGATAAATGGAAGAGATTCTGTACCTGGAACCAGGCTCACAACCTTGACCTCTTGTCCCAAATATTCCTCAGATACTACAATATTTAACTGAGATGATGGACAAAGGCCTCTCCTTTTCATCCATCAAGATCCACGCCTCGACCATCTCTGCTCATTACAACACGGAACCACCTATTTTTTCTAATCCTTTGTAAAAAAAAGTACCTCAGAGGGGCTAAAAACATAAGACCACCACGTAGAGCACCAACTCCAACTTGGGACCTCAACTTCGTGTTGGAAAAATTAACTTTACCTCCTTCTGAGCCAGCAAACTCAGCAGACTTAAAATATGTCTCTTTGAAAACGGCTCTGCTCCTGGCAATAACCTCAGCACAAAGAGTTTCAGAATTACAGGCACTAATGGCAGTGGAACCTTTCATCATTTTCCACCAAGACAGGGTGTCTTTAAGAACAAACCCTACTTTTATGCCAAAGGTGGTATCAAGTGTGGCTCTAAACCAAACTATTCACTTGACAACTTTTTATCCAAACCCACAGAATAAAGGGGAGAGACTTCTGCATTCTTTGGACATACACAGGCAGTTACGCTTCTACTTGGACAAAACCAAAGCTTTCAGGAAAACTGAGCAATTGTTTGTAGCATATGCTGCAGGAGCACAGGGAAAAGCCATTTCAAAACAGACCATTTCAAAATGGATAGGACACTGTATACGTTTCTGCTATACACACCATGGGAAAACTGTACCTAACAGCATTAGGTCTCACTCCACCAGGGCAACAGTCACTTCAGCTGCCTACCTCAGAGTAGTACCTACCAAAGAGATTTTGGAAGCAGCAACTTGGAGTTCTATACATACCTTTACCAAGCATTACCATCTGCCTCTTTACTCTAAATCCAGAGCTGGCTTTGCCACTGCAGTGCTGCAGGGCCTTATAGCTACTCCTAATGCCTTATAGAACCAGCCACCCTACCTCAGCTTTGGGATTCTACCCAAGTGTAATGACTGCAGCAGTGTAACACGATGAACATAGTACAGTTTTGTACCTACCATAAATGTAGATGTTCGAGTGTATACACTGCTACAGTCCAGGTTACCCTCCCTCCTTCCCCTCTTACTTGATGGTACGTACCTAAGTCTTCTATCCTTCAATACCTATGGGGAGTATTTGCTGGCAACTGAAAGTTTTTGATTGCTTTTCATATGTATGTTTTATTAGCAATTTGCATTGCCTACCTTTTTGGGGGCACCTGACATCTGGGGCAAGAAAAACTGAAGAAAATGGCGTCAGCTGCATCTTATATACCCCTGGCGCACTGATGCCAGGGAAGAAGTGACAGCAGCCGACATCGGACCAAGACTTTGGAACTCAGGCCGACTGCGGGACCGCCTGACGGCAGGATAACCCAAGTGTAATGACTGCAGCAGTGTATAAACTCGAACATCTACATTTATGGTAGGTACAAAACTGTACTTTTGTGAAGATATTAAATTGTCCATGTGAGTTAAGAAGTTTGGAGTTGTACAGCTGCATAATTCAAAATGCAAAGGGAGCTCTATGCACCACTAGACAGTTAATGAAGAGAAGAGTGTCTTCTTGGGAACTTTTGTGCAAACAATGTGTATCCCAGCCTTTAAATGAAGTGTTTGTGTTAAGAAATACCTAGGGCTCTGTTAAGGTATTTACAAGTCTCTTGGATGGAGACGTTTTGTAGAAATATCCATCACTAGGATGATGAATAAAAGGGAAGGGTGACTCTTATTGGTTGGGAGAACAGTTTTATGTTTTGGGTCATTTGGAATTTATGATTCACTAAGATTTCACTGAAAGCACGCTTGGAGAACTGTGAACATAGATATTGTCATGAGCTTTAAGTGATACTGCACGGTGTCCTTAAAAGTGACTGCACTAGTATTACCTAACTCTCCATAGGTTCGAGAGCCACTTGCCTGTCATTTGAAATGAAAGTTGCAATGTGTGCATGATGCTTTTTGTGAAACAGAGGATCAGATTAAAGGTGTCACCAAAGTTCTGAAATGGATGACTACTGTTGTGAAAGAAGAAATGCTGTTGGCCTTGAAAGTTAAGGTTTCAGTCTGAGAATCAGAGAGGTATAGGAAGATATAAAGACTCCATGCTGTAAATCCAAAATACTTCTGAAGGCTCAAAATGCAACATAAAGACCATAGTTTGAAATGCAGATCTGAACTACAAAACCCAGGGATCTGTGGCTTCCCAAATGGACTGGAATAAGTCATGACACACCAAGTCTGCTTAGTGAGATGAGTCAATCCCAGTCTCCTTGCATTAAAAGCAGAGAGTTCAAGGAAGCTATCTTCAACTTCCCTTTGGTAATAAACTGACAAATCTCAGATCTTTATTTTGGTTGGAACAACCCTGCATACCTAATTTTCCGCACTAATGAATGTCTACTTGTAGAAAAAATGTCTTCGCCCTTAACGGAAATGAGAGTTTTGCTGGGGACAAAACAAGAGCCTGGTCTTATAACTTAGACATTGCTGTGAGGTTTCACATTCTTTAAAAATTACTTCTCATTGTCGCCAAACAGCTTAGAAACAGGAAATATTGTCTTTGGTTAGGTTAAAATGGCTCTTGCTTAGCCCAAGATGGATGAGCAGAGGCATCTCAGGCATTTTGAACAGTCTGTTTTTGTTTTTCTTGTCATTTTACTGAATCACCAAAGAAAAAGTAACCATTTTATCCATGACTTGATGCTGTTTATCTGAACAAAACTTAATTTCTATACTTGAAGGGTCAGTATTTGCAAACTGTTGCTGTTTTGGATGTGAATATCATGTCAGAAGACCTCAGACAGCTAACCGCTAATGAAAAAAAATTTGTGTCTTGCTTCAGGGAGGAGTTCCAAAACAGCATTTGAAGAATGTCATGGGATGAAGTCATATTATGTAAAATTAACTATTAACAGTTATCCATTTCATATGGGAAACAATAAAGAGTACATTGCCAGAAATTCAGAAATGTCAGTATTTTTTTTTCATTTAAGCATACTAGCTGAGGATAAGTTCATAAGTTCTTAGGTTTGGTAAACAAGTTATGAGCCTATTGGCCATTGAACACCTTGATACCCGATTTCCCTTCTTGGAAATTTCAGGTGCCCAAGAAGTCATCCCAGTAATGGGTTGAGTTGGAGAGGAGGAGTTCATTATCTAGGAATGGGAGACTTTATTCTTTTGCTCACCTAGCTAGCTTTGCTCAGATTACTTTTCTCTAACCTTTACAGCCACTTTGCTTCTCAATCTTTTTGCACCTCATCACTCCTTCTCATACTGCACTTTTCCCAGACTTTTACTTTTCCTTCTTCTCTCACACCCCACCACTAATTGCAGTTCTTCCTGTGTTCATTTATCTTCCTAGTCATTTCCATAACTTCTCCTTTCATATCCCTCTCTTACCATTTTTAAGCTACTTACCTGTCTGTAAATTACTACAATCTCAAAAACACCCCAGTCATTTCCCTGCTGCCAGTTTGCTATAAATACATTAATTTTTACTGCATGTTATTTCTCTATTGTCATTATCCAATTTATGTTAATTTCTCTTGTTTTCATTACTATTATTATTATTGTTGTTATTATTATTATTATTTAGAATGTGTTTTATTGAAATTGGCTTTGTGGTTTTGTCACATTCCTTGACCACTCAGCTCTCACCTACATCCAGTGGGAACCAATCATTATGCAATACACAGCATTTCAGCAACCTGGACAACTCACAGTGATGAACACGCAAGACAATGAAGATTTTAACGCAACAGGAATCCTGTATAATTACAGAATTGCTGTTATATTTTACTTAAAAACTAAAAAGTTAAAATAAAAATATATAAAAAAAGATTTTTTTTAAATAAAGAATGCTTTTTAGTGAGCCACTCTAAAAAGTACAAAATAAGGAAGAAGAGTAAAAACTTTGCAAAAAAAACACAGACAACCTGATTTTAGAAAAGCATTTGAGGTTGATTTTGCTGATTCCTGCTACTTCTTCTGCTACCTCAGTAATACAATCAGCAAAACCAACCTTGAATGCTTTTCTGAAATCAGGTTGTCTGTGTTTCTTTTGCAAAGTTTTCACTTTTCTTCCTTGTTTTTCACTTTTTAGAGCAACTCAATAAATGCATTCTTTATTAAAAAAATCTTTTTTATATATTTTTATTTTATGTTAAAATGTTATGTTCATGTAAAAAAATATTTAAAAATCATGTAAATAAGCTCATGCAGGGATGTTTTACCCTGCAATTATAAATGCACATCATGTTTAACTTAAGTGTGGAGCTTTTCTCCCCAGGCCTCCACTGAAAATGGGTTTGGCCTGGTTGGACATTTCCTGGTCAACAAAGACAAGTTGTTGTGTCTTTCGGCTTTTCCCGGTTAGGAGTCGCCACAGCGGAACGGTCCGCTAATGATTGGCAGTTGATTTTTACATTCCGAGTTGCCAGCTCCGACGCACAACCTTCAACGAAGGTACGCCCATTCACGCATGTCTCCATGCAGAAGACGCTCTAGCTGAGAATCGAACCAGATGGTCAACAAAGACAAGTAAATAATAAAAATTTAATTGTCACATTTCAAGGTGCAGTTGATATTAGATTTTATGGAGGATGAGTGTACTCTTGTATTCAGGTCACTAGGAGTGGTATTCTAAACAAAGGGTTTCAAGCAGTGAGGGGTCTTTTATTGCTGTGTATGTCAGTCATAGGTCTCCTCAAAGATGGAAATAATATGCAGAATGTCTGCAGCAACCTTAGAGCCCATTGATTTTTTTTTTTCATTATTCTCCACTGCATACTGACCATTAGTCACTCTGATGATATATTGTTGCATTTGCTCATCATCACTGGGGTAAGAGCTGACCAAGATGGGCTACTGTTGAGGCAGCCATCAGGTATTTTTTCTTTTTCTATAATAGCCCTACATCCCTTTTAGACTGTCAGCTACACATGGGAGGGAGCATGGAATGGGCAGTTTGACATGGTCATCCATCACTTCAGCAAGGAACTCTACCAGCAAGCATTAAAGCCCACATTCCAGAAGCGCAGCAAGTGGTTTCCTTCACAGAAATTGCACCTTCTTCTGTGCCCTGAGTATCCACATTCCTCCCTTTCCCCAAGGAGAAGCAAGCAGAGCATGCTCCATCATTCCTTCCCTCTCTGTCTGGCTCCTCCAGTACCAGAACTGCTAATAGCACCATGGCCCAGTGGGTTACATTTATGACGCCATCTCTCTGCACAGTTCAGCCTGGGCTCTTTGATTCTCCTTTTGAAAATATTTGTGTATCTTCTCAAGCTGCAGCAGATGGTGTATGAGTAGATTACAGTACAGTGTATTATTCTACACCTGGTCTGATAATAGCTGTGTAAAAGAGGGCAGCCACCTCTCTGGCATCATTCTCAACCCCAAAGAGGATCGCCTGAGCAACTTCATATGTCTTGTGTGCTGCATCAGCTATATGAAGCTATCGTCTACAAGCACTCCAAAGTCCATTGCAGTTTTGTAAGTGACTAGTTGTTCCCATGAGTAGTGCATAAAGGTAATGGGATATTAATGCCACATGCCAAAATGCTGCATTTTTGACATTAAAGGCAAGGTCATTTATACTGCACCATTTGTGTGTAATGTTAACTGCTCTTTGAAAAAAGGTGACGTCAGTGTGATTGCAGACATCGCTCACAAATTAGAAGTAATTTGCATATTTGGAAAGCCAGACAGTGCAGTCAGTTGTGACATCTGAGAAAAATATATCAAAAACAAGAGGCTTCAGGACATGAAACTTGAGGGAACTCCACTGAAGAAAGGGGATAACGACCACAGGAGTTCTCCTATCCCTTCTTATTACATACAACCATTTAAACAATTGTGGACCCAAGTTATTATATCATCACTTAATTTCAGACTCATGAATTTTTGCATGATTCTGTCACATGGTACAATGTTGAATACTTTGGCCAGAAAGGTAAGTTGTATGGACAGATAAACCTTCACCAGGGCAATGTTCCTACTCTCAATAAATTTTATGATGCTAAGCATAAGATCTACCTTTGACAAAGCCATATTGGGTTTGATAGTGGAAAATTAGGTTTATTGTGTCTGTTTGAACAGTTCTACAATGACTCTATCCATCCACTTGTACAATGTTCTCATGAGGTTAACGAATCTGTAATTACTGGGGTCTGTAGAAGGGCATTATTCATGGATTGAGATCACAATAGCCTACTTCCAAATATCGGGGATGTAACCATTTTTTCCTCTGGAAGACCAGTCTGATGGCTACTCTACATGCACCCATTTGGTACATTCATTCCAAGAGGCATGAGCCATTAAATGAGAACCCTCAGGTTCATTCAGTCCTGCCTGTGTAGCCTCGTTGGTCTATTTTTTCCACAATTATTAGAACTGAGTGTTAAAAAGCAGGCCAGGTTCCTTGTCTTGTGGAACAGCCTACCCCTCCCCCAGTAGAGCACCCCTCTCTCACAGCAACTCTCTGAGCCCTGCTTAGTGTTGCATGCCTCCACATGCTCACACAACTACATGCATATCCAGTATGGCAGCTCATGCTCATAGGACCATGCTCCAGGGTTGCACTATCTTGTGCTACCACCACTAGTTGTTACCCAAGTGGCAAGCCAGAGCCACCTCTCATGCTACCTCATCCAAAATGGATGAACCAGCAGCAGCTGCTCACTCCCACCATCCCTGACAAGCTCTGTCAGGCCGCTATTTGAACTCTGGTCAACTGAGCCATAGTCAGGACTTTATCTATACCACTAGTGCTTGCTGCATATAGGCAGTTTTTAATGGCCTGTTAAGAATGTCCATGGTAAATTGTTGAAAGTGAAGTACCTTGATCTTCTTAGTCAAAGTGACTAATGTGTTTACATTGTGCTGGGAGGATACAATATACAATATTCCAATCTTCGCAGAAGCATAGTTAATCACATTCAAAGATAAAGGCATAAAGGCTGAGCTCACTCATGTGGAGAGTAAGAAATATGAAGGTGAAGGTGGGTTGCTGAAGCCATGGCTTATTTCTATGTACCACAGAGTATTTAAAGAACTAACTTTATGCTCTTCTGTGAAGGCATAAAGAAGGCTGGCCCATAAAAAGATTAAAAAGAAGCATCTGCAGGTTTGTTTAACTCTCTGAGTGGTCAAAGAGTAAAAAAGGCTGCTTAAACTCTGTTTTCTGTGAAAATGCTTGACATGATAAACAACACACTAATTTAAGTCAATAACCTTAAGATAAAGGCACAGAGAAGGGAAGGGATGAAGCTTTCTGTTATAAGATAGATTTAGTGGATAGCAAACAGTGGCACTGCATCCATCTGTGCTTCACAGTACCACATACAGCATCGATATATCTCAAGGGAAAAGTAGTGTTGCTGGAGATGGAGCTCAACAAAAAGGGTCTGCAGTCTCCAGGGATTGTTGAGGTCCTTCAGAACTGAGGAAATGAAGACATCTTGTTCTGTAGAGCTAACTAACTTCCATTTTTTCTGAAGATGAGGAGAGACCAAAGACAAGCACTGGACTTTTTTATCTCATAAGAGTTGACAGTGAATTTACCCTTGTGGATGTTGCCTGTAGAAAGCAGTAAGGAACTCTGATGCCCAGGTACCTCTTATGAGTTTCACAACTACCTTTCAGCAGTGGAAAAAAATTAAGCAAAATGTAAGTCTATGGGTCAGGTGAGTCAGAAGATGATTCCTTGTCTACTCCCAGTTAAGGAAGATGTGTCAGTCTTCTCACCTTCTCATTTCCCCTTTGGTTCTTCTGGTAATAGACTTATCCCAAACCACTTCTGGCCAACCGAGGGAAGTAATCCCTCCAGTGTTTCCTAAGTGTGTTTTGCAGTTCTTTCTCTGGGAGCCATGCCCACAACTCTTGGAGAAGCCTCCACAGGAAAAGCCTTATAAAATGCACAAACCACCTTAAATTGCTCTTCTTGAACTGATGGAGAAACATAATTCTGATGCTTACACCTATAATCATTTTTTTTTATCACTACTCACAGCCCTTTACCATAGGTGACAATAGTTCAGCCAAGTAACATAGCTTGGATTTGTTTGTAAGTACAAGAGCCTCCCAAGGAAATACAGAATTGTTTATTTATTTTCATGTAATAAACAAGATAATCTGACTTTGGGGGGTGGCCCATTTTGTGAGCAGGCTACAGAGAAAAGCTCCAAAAGTAATGTATATTGTATAACAACTTTACAAAGCAAACATTCTCATAGCCTTATGCTATGCATATTACATTGTTTGTCATGCATTACAGCATCTAGCGTTGTATAGCATACAGTAAGGATAAATTGGGGATAGGTATGGTGTATAGCTGCAAGATCACAGATGTAATAGAAAAAGGGGGAAGACATGAGTTAAATAAGACAGGTTAGAAGCAAGTATTATTAGACTAGGTACTGTACTGCACCTACTGTACATAAGGCTGTCACACTAACCATTCGGCTACATGGCCATGATCAAAAGTTAATATCTCATTAGTGGTTTGAGGAAAGAATCCTGTTAAAGTGGTAGATGGGAAGGGGGTAAGTAATATGAACTGACACAATGATAGCTATTTGGCAGGTTTTATTACAACTGCATAGATTAAATGACAACGATATAAAGGGGTGGTGAGATAATTAGTAGAGTGTACAAGTTGTGAAGATAATAGACATCCATGAGTAATATTTAATTAGTGGTCAAAGGAAATAATCCTCTAAAGTGTTGGACTGATAGATGGTGAGGTAGTAGGTTAGGAGCTGAGAATTATTCTCAGGTTTGATTACATCTGCAAATCTAGCTGGATGATAAATGTACTATACAAATAGATCAAATAGATTAGGGTTAGACTGTGCTCTTAGTTCAGGGGGTAGAGAAATCCAAAGTTTGTTTACAAGTATGGGGGAGTTCCAGTGATTATTATGAAACTGAGAGATGACAGCATGATTTTAGTTTTGGAATCTAGAGGTCTAGAGGTTATATTTGTGGAGCAGTAGAGCAACTGTTAGACTTTTAATAGGTTTGTGTAGTATGTTTGTGTCTTTAGCCGAGTAAGAGTTATGGAGTGTGACTGTTCTAGCCAGTTATTTTCTGTAGTGTTCTACAGTGGTGGGGTTTATTTGCTGCATTTGAGCAAACCTGGCCATTTGATGGTATGTTTTTTCAAGTTTAAGGAGTTGGATTTTGTTAAAATTGTTACGACTGGAAATGCATATAATAGGACTGGGAGCAGTAGTGTATGTACTAACTACTAGTTGGTTAGTTTAGTTTGTTGTAAGTGCTAAATAGCTACAAATTACTACAGCACTCAACCTTCCTCATTACCTAGAGGAAAACAGTTTTTGTACTTACTTTCCTCATTTTCCTAGAGGAAAACAGCTCTTGTACTTAATAAAACTTGAAAAATACCAAAGAGAAACTTTACACCCAGCTGTGAACCATTACCCAAAAAGCCACACTCCGACAATGTAGATTAGTGCTTTCATTCACTTTTTAATACTGTAAACTTCATCAGAAACATCACTTATAACCCTACCCCTTCCTTTTATAATGAATTACCTTAACAGGAAATGACATAAGATACCAATGAATGCCAATAATACATAAAAAATGTATGTTATACTTTATAAAAAACTATGTTTAAATGTATATATACACATTAATAAAATCATTTCAATAATGCATTTGTAACCGTTTTCAAATTTATCTGTGTGTTAAAAAACATTTTAAGTTTATGACCTCATTTAAACCGGGTGCTGTGTCTGCACCCAGCAATAACTGCCAAAATGCTTCCTTGCATTCTAACACATTATTTAAATCACCAGCAAATAAAGCCTTGTCACATTGTCTATTACAAAAAATTCAAACTTCTTGAATTCTTGACATAACAGTGCATGCCTAGCTAATGAATTTGTCTTGTCCTTTTTCTTTATAACCAAATTATGTTTGTATATTCTCCGTTTCAAACTTCTCTTTGTTTTGCCAACATAATAACTTTTACATGATGAACAAGTGGCTACATAAACTACATAATCACTGTTACAGTTGTAATAATTTTTAGCCCAAAAGGTTTCTCTTGAATGGCCTATAGTAACAAAGGATGAATTACTTATAAACCTACATTGTTTGCAATTAGTACAACTGTAAGTGCCCTTTTTGTTAGTACGTGAATGACTGTTACTACTACTCTTCTCTTTTCCGACTTCTAACACGTACTTAATGTTAGTTGTTTTTTTATAAGTGAATCTTGGTACTATTCCTAATGTGGCCACTAACTCCTTATTACCAAGGATTATTCTCCAATTATTCTCTATTGTATGTTTGATGTGCCACATTTCACTAACTATTGGTATAGAAAATTCAATTTTATATTCATTTGTTCCTCTTTTAGAACTACCTGTATTCTTGTAGTTTACTAGACCAACCATCACGTCCTTAGAGTGCAAAATCGGTTTTGCAACCCCACTTCTTAATACTATAACTTCACCTTCTATTCTTTTTAACCAATCTAGATCGTAACCTCTATTTATGAAAAGTAGCCTCAAGAATAAAACTTCCTTTTGAAAAGTTCATTGTCTGAAGTTAATCTACTTAGTCTTATGGTTTGTCCTTTGATGACTCCTTTTTTCATGTGTGGGATGCAGACTATCTTTGTGTAAATACTGATAAGCAAAAAAAGGTTTTCTATAAATTTTGCTGATGAATTCTTTTCTCTCGTAGTCTGTACCTAAATTTAAATCCAAAAAGTTGATAGTTTCTCCAAATCCACTAATCTTAAATTGTAAAAATGCAGTGGTTGAATTTAGGTCCATGACAAATTCTACAAATTCCTGATAATTCCCCATCCATAGGAAAAACAAATTGTCTATGTATCTATAATAGATGCCTACCTTACTGAAACTAGAATGTGACTTTAGAAATTTCGATTCCCAATTGGCCATGACTAAATTGGCAAAAGCGGGAGCTACTCTTGCCCCCATTGCTACTCCTGAAAGTTGCTTATACAGCACTTTTTTGAAACTGAAATAGTTGTTATCTAAAACCAAATCCATTAAACTACAAATGGTGTTGATTTTTTCACCAGAAAATTCTGTGTTTTCAGTCAAATATTCTCTGAGGTACTCAATACCTTTTTCTTGATCTAGTGATATATATAGATTTTTTACATCCAAAGTTCCAAAATAAATCGGTTTATCCATAACAACATACTCTCTCAAAATCTCTAGCAAATGCCAAGAGTCTTTGAGATAATGTTTGGATTTTTGAACCACTGGATTTAGACCACAATCCAACCATATGGATATGTTTTCAGCTTTGGATTGTTTGGCTGAGATGATAAGCCTAAATGACGGATTTTTTTCATTATTTTGAATCTTAGGAATGCCAAAGAATGATGCCATTTTAGGTTGTTCAACTAATAGAAAATTATAACTATTGTTGTCTATTTCTCCCTGACAAAACATATCAAAAAGTGTGACATCTAAATTCTTGTAACTATGACTTACTTGCTCATAATTAACCCTTCTGTATACATCAACTTCCTTTAACATCAACTCTATTGAATTTTCACAGTCTTTGGTGTTCATAATGACTATTTTACCACCTTTGTCTGCCTTCATTGTTCTTATGTCAGGGTTTTTACTTAAAGTGTGTAAGGCTTGATATTCATTTGAGACAGATTTTTTTCTTTGTTCCAATAGTTTATCTTTCTAAATTTACTTTCACATATATTCTGAAACACCTGCAAAGTAGTTTGCAGGGGAGGATTAAATGTACTGGGCTTACTAGGTGTATCCATACTAGTTGTGTTGTTGTATTGTAATACATCCTGCATAATATAATTTAAATTCAACTTTCTTAGATATAATCTAAAATCAATTAACAGTTTGCCCACAATCTTCCCACATGTAGGAACATAAAGTTTCTCTTTGGTATTTTTCAAGTTTCATTTGGTTTTTGTCTGTGTTCTCATTTCTGAACACCATCTGATGGCCTCGGAGATCTTGTCTCAAGACGTGTTACTCAATTTATCCACCTACCCGATTGTAGAAAGTGGCAATAGTGTTGTGCATACATCTAATTCCAAAGAAGAGTTACTAGATACTATCACGAAGATAGTTAAAGATTGTCTACAGTGTCAAGCAAATCAACAGTCAAAGGAATTCAAAGCGGTCACCACGAATAGAGAAAAGGATGATGTTTCACATCAAGACGCAAACATTACGAACACTGGTAACCCTACTAACCAACATGGTGGTGAAAATAAACGAGAGTGTTCCATGGAGGGTAAATGTTTGAAACTATATTTGTAAGGAAAACGGGAATCCATTCACAAGAATGGCTGAAACAGCTGTAAATGACAAAGTGAGTAAATTATCTAATGACACTGTTTTGTGTAAAAAAAGTATTTATGACATGGAGAAGTTAGTTTTCAAATATGTGACCTTAAATCTCCAAATACAATATTTAAAAGAATGTATTTCATGTAAAGTGGCACCGCAAGGTTTAAGGACAGCAAAATTTCCTAATTGTGTTACACCTGGAGATTTATGCAGAACCTTAATTAATCTGAATAATGAGACCGGGCTAAACATGATGTGTGTACTTGTGGAGCACTATGAGAAAGAGATCATAAGGGTTAAAGAAAATATTAAGATTATGGATGAACGTATTAAGAACTTTGTTTGCTTTAAAAATTTCACTGAACTGTACAATGGCGTTGAAGCGAAGGCTGACTGACACAGGGCTACTATTATTTCAAGAAAAAAATCTAAGTTAAGAAAGGATATTCATGCTTATAATACCAATCAAGCTTATATTATATATGAGGAGTCCGGAGACAAAGTGGCAGTAGCCACAACCAAGAACACAATAGTAACTACAAATGAGACTGATAAGGATTTGAATCACACAGAAAGGGTGGTTCTTAGTGAAAGTTTGCCCGGAACAACAAGGGATAAAGACATTGTTTCTACTACAGACATTGTTGGTCCTTTTAAGGACCGAGGGGAAATAAGTAAAGAAAAAAAGACAAGTTATGCTGAGGCTGTCACATCTTCAGCAGAACATGATAATGCCCCTTTTCACAAAGAACAGTTGTCCAACAAATGGAATACCAAGTGGTACAATTCCACTCAAGGCAAGGGGAAAGGGAAGGGGAAGAACAGGAGAAGATGGTAATTCAAGGGAAAGTCCGGAATTATGATGTTGACATTCTCAATTTGTCAGACATTCCCCTTCCTTTAGAAACAGAAAATGTTTTGAAAAAAGGATTTTCATTCATTCCTACACGTGGGATGAATGTGAGCAAACTGTTAACTGATTTTAAATTATATCTAAGAAAGCTGAATTTAAATTATATTATGCAGGATGTATTACAATACAACAACACAACTAGTATGGATACACCTAGTAAGCCCAGTACATTTAATCCTCCCCTGCAAACTACTTTGCAGGTGTTTCAGAATATATGTGAAAGTGAATTTAGAAAGATAAGCTATTGGAACAAAGAAAAAAATCTGTCTAAAGATGAATATCAAGCCTTACACACTTTAAGTAAAAACCCTGACATAAGAACAATGAAGGCAGACAAACGTGGTAAAATAGTCATTATGAACACCAAAGACTATGAAAATTCAATAGAGTTAATGTTAAAGGAAGTTGATGTATACAGAAGGGTTAATTATGAGCAAGTAAGTCATAGTTACAAGAATTTAGATGTCACACTTTTTGATATGTTTTGTCAGGGAGAAATAGACAATAGTTATAATTTTCTATTAGTTGAACAACCTAAAATGGCATCATTCTTTGGCATTCCTAAGATTCAAAGTAATGAAAAAAATCCGCCATTTAGGCCTATCATCTCAGCCAAACAATCCAAAACTGAAAACATATCCATATGGTTGGACTGTGTTCTAAATCCAGTGGTTCAAAAATCCAAACATTATCGCAGAGACTCTTGGCATTTGCTAGAGATTTTGAGAGAGTATGTTGTTATGGATAAACCGATTTATTTTGGAACTTTGGATGTAAAAAATCTATACACATCAACAGATCAAGAAAAAGGTATTGAGTACCTCAGAGAATATTTGACTGAGAACACAGAATTTTCTGGTGAAAAAATCAACACCATTTGTAGTTTAATGGATTGGGTTTTAGACAACTATTTCAGTTTCAAAAAAGTGCTGTATAAGCAACTTTCAAGAGTAGCAATGGGGGCAAGAGTAGCTCCCGCTTTTGCCAATTTAGTCATGGTCAATTGGGAATCGAAATTTCTAAAGTCACATTCTAGTTTCAGTAAGGTAAACATCTATTACAGATACATAGACAAATTGTTTTTCCTATGAACGGGGAATTATCAGGAATTTGTAGAATTTGTCATGGACCTAAATTCAACCACTGCATTTTACAATTTAAGATTAGTGGATTTGGAGAAACTATCAACTTTTTGGATTTAAATTTAGGTATAGACTACGAGAGAAAAGAATTCATCAGCAAAATTTATAGAAAACCTTTTTTTGCTTATCAGTATTTACACAAAGATAGTCTGCATCCCACACATGAAAAAAAAAGTCATCAAAGGACAAATCATAAGACTAAGTAGATTAACTTCAGACAATGAACTTTTCAAAAGGAAGTTTTATTCTTGAGGCTACTTTTCATAAATAGAGGTTACGATCTAGATGGGTTAAAAAGAATAGAAGGTGAAGTTATAGTATTAAGAAGTGGGGTTGCAAAACCGATTTTGCACTCTAAGGACGTGATGGTTGGTCTAGTAAACTACAAGAATACAGGTAGTTCTAAAAGAGGAACAAATGAATATAAAATTGAATTTTCTATACCAATAGTTAGTGAAATGTGGCACATCAAACATACAATAGAGAATAATTGGAGAATAATCCTTGGTAATAAGGAGTTAGTGGCCACATTAGGAATAGTACCAAGATTCACTTATAAAAAAACAACTAACATTAAGTATATGTTAGAAGTCGGAAAAGAGAAGAGTAGTAATAACAGTCGTTCATGTACTAACAAAAAGGGCACTTACAGTTGTACTAATTGCAAACAATGTAGGTTTATAAGTAATTCATCCTTTGTTACTATAGGCCATTCAAGAGAAACCTTTTGGGCTAAAAATTATTACAACTGTAACAGTGATTATGTAGTTTATGTAGCCACTTGTTCATCATGTAAAAGTTATTATGTTGGCAAAACAAAGAAGTTTGAAACGGAGAATATACAAACATAATTTGGTTATAAAGAAAAAGGACAAGACAAATTCATTAGCTAGGCATGCACTGTTATGTCAAGAATTCAAAAAGTTTGAATTTTTTGTAATAGACAATGTGACAAGGCTTTATTTGCTGGTGATTTAAATAATGTGTTAGAATGCAAGGAAGCATTTTGGCAGTTATTGCTGGGTGCAGACACAGCACCCGGTTTAAATGAGGTCATAAACTTAAAATGTTTTTCAACACACAGATAAATTTGAAAACGGTTACAAATGCATTATTGAAATGATTTTATTAATGTGTATATATACATTTAAACGTAGTTTTTTATAAAGTATAATATACATTTTTTATGTATTATTGACATTAATTGGTATCTTATGTAATTTCCTGTTAAGGTAATTCATTATAAAAGGAAGGGGTAGGGTTATAAGTGATGTTTCTGATGAAGTTCACAGTATTAAAAAGTGAATGAAAACGCTAATCTACATTGTCCGAGTGTGGCTTTTTGGATAGTTGTTCACAGCTGGGTGTTTAAAGTAGCTCTTGTACTTACTTTCCTCACTTGTCTAGAAGAACATAGTTTTCTTTATTCAAGCATGTCCAAGGGACAGCTCCCGGTGTTTTCTCCTGTCTACCTGATGAATCTGGGCACCTTGGGGCAATGTAGCAATTGCCTCATGTACACAGACAACCCTCTCCTCCTACCATCCAACACTACAACCTGTGAGAGATGCACTTATCTAGCCAAACTGGAGGCAAAGCTCTCTCCAACCAGGACTGAAGTTGTCAGTCAAGAAGAAAATGTTAACACTAGCACCACACCACACTCATTACATAGTGTCACTAAACCTACGACACCAAAACCCACACATAGAAACACAAAAACATTTGCGGAGGCTCTCAATAATAATCTGCCCAAGCAACAGATCCCTCCGAAGCAGAAATGCAGGCAACCTCCACCCATCAAGACAACCCAAAAGACACATAACCCACAGACTCAGTGTGCCACTCAATCACAGCCCATAAGGCAAAACAATGTACCCAACACATTAGTCATAGGTGACTCTATAGTTAGCCTGTTAGCTGCCTGTCGGATGTCAGGATCTGCCACATAACCCACGCACTCAAGTCACTCTACAACAAGTACAAATATGAGTCTATCATTGTCCATGTTGGTGTGAATGACCTGTGTCATAGCTCCCTAGACTACATGAAAAGAGACATGGAAGAGCTTTTCGATCTTGTAATCAAGGCAGATATGACCCTAGCCCTGAGTGGCATCCTACCTTCACCCAGAATGATACCACAGTACAAAGACACAATGATTGACTTCAACAATTGGCTAAGCTTCTGGTGTCATTCTAAGGGGATCCAGTATCTGTCTGCCTGAGATGACATGGTCAATAGGCCACAATGCTTTGCCACAGATGGCCTGCACCTGTCGCCCCTGGAATTCCGGATACTGGCTAAGGCTCTTGCCACCTCTATATTGCCTGATTTAGGCAAGGTTCAAATGACAAACCCACCACCATAACAGGTACAGGCAAGCAAAAACTGAGGGTAATGCTACTCAAAGCTAGAAGTCTAAACCTCAAAATGCACTCAATCGAGGCACTCCTTAAAATGGAGAACATCGATATCTGTGTAGTGACTGAAACATGGTTCAAGGCTCCAGAGAGCACCCCTGCATTACCATACTATAACTCATACCATACCTGTCAGCCATCTTACCTGGACCGGTCACCAAAGGCAGAGGTGTGTCCGTATTCATTAAGGATATCCACACCTCCAGGCTAGTTGCCCAACATAATGCATCTGAAATTATCCAAGTGCAACTATCGCTTGGCAAAACTGCAATCCAAATTGTAGCTTGCTACAGATCCCCCACCATGCCACAGGATTCCCACTCCTCTTTTCTTGATATACTAGAAAATATTAGGGTTCAACCAAACACTCTAATAATGGGAGAGTTCAGCTACCCCACCATTAACTGGGAAAATTACGCATGTACCAACTCCATCACTCAATGCTTTCTAGAATTCATACATTCCAGTGTCCTGGGTCAACTTCTCCACACCCCTACCACAGGCAACAATATCCTAGACCTAGTCATTACCAACTTGAGCGACCGGTATTCCACACCTGAAGTCAACTCTTCATTGGTCAGATCCGACCATAAGCTAATCACCGTAGATATCCACATCCTGCCCCCACCCCCCATTAAGAAAACCACTGTAAAAAAATGTCTCCAAAGCCAACTTAATGCTTCTTAAGACAGAAGTGGCAAACTTCATGACACCCATGCAGATGGACAATACAGTTATGACTGCTGAATCCTGCACAAATGCACTCTATAAGCACTTACATGAGTGCATGGATCGTGCTATCCCCAACAGAACAAAGACACTATCCTCCAAAAAAAAGGAAGCCAATCTGGTGGTCCCCTGCTGTAAACAAACTCTACAACAGAAGGAAGAAACTGTTGCAAAAGAGAGTAAAATCCCATGAGTGGAGGAGCTCCCTGGTCAGCCTCAGTAACAAGCTGAGATCCTTCATAAAATCCTCCAAAGCCAGCTATGAAAACAAAATTGCCACTAATTCCAAGGACCACCACAAAGCATTCTATAGCTATGTCAAGAATCTCAATGGCAACACCCAGATCTGCTCTGAGTTACAGCACGATGGCATGAAAATCACAGAACCAACTGATATCGCCAACATCCTGGCTGAATGGTTCAGTGCTAACTTTACCCCACTCTCACCCCCTAAAGGGACCATATCTATACCGGAAGAATGCAGAGCCCCTGGCAATCACAACTGCGCAGATAAAAACTGCACTCTCCAAAGCCAAGAACACAGTATCCATAGGACCAGACAACATCCCAGGCTGCGTTCTACATGAACTTCAGAATGAACTGGCCCCCACCTAAGCACCCTATTCGATCATAGCCTCACCTCAGGCTTTGTACCCTCTGAATGGTTCCCAGCAACAGTTATAACACTTCACAAAGGGGGAGCCACCATGGACCCCGGGAACTATCACCCTATTAGCCTGATGAGCTTGGTCTGCAAGGCCAAGGAATGTATTATCATGGAACTCATAAACAAAGACATTGGCAACCTCCAAACTCTGGACCCCACCCAGTTCGGGTTTGTGAAAGGCAGATCATGCCTCCTAAACCTGATTGACTTCTTTGAAACAGTCACCAAAGCTGTAGACGAGGGTAAGGCAGTTTACACAGCCTATCTTGACCTTGCCAAGGCCTTCGACACCATCCCCCATTCTGGAATTACAGATAAACTCACTAAACTGGGTATAAATCTGTAAGTCAAAAGATGGGTCGCCAAATGGTGCACTTATAGAACCCACACCGTAAAAGTTGCAGACTCCAAATCTGACTTGAAACCAGTGACAAGTGGAGTACCACAGGGTTCAGTCCTGGGTCCTCTCCTGTTTGGTATCTACTTCTCTGAAGTACGGGCTAACACAGAGGGCCTCTGGCTAATGAAGTTCGCAGATCACTGCAAATTAGGTGCCATAGTCGAGTCCCCAAGCAACGTAGGCATCCTACAGAAGGGCCTCACTGAAACAGATGCCTGGTGTCAGAGCCATGGCCTCAAGCTCAATGCCAAAATGTGCATTGTCATCCCCTTTGGAAAAAACGCTGTACCTATGAACTACCACATAGGCGGCAGAACACTTAACACCAAAGGTGTGATAAGAGACCTTGGGACTCAGGTGGACAGTAGTCTCCCCTTTGATAATCACATTGCCACAGTAGTCAGGAAATCCTTCTATGTGGCACACCTCATCACAAAAGGGTTCTCATCCAGGAAAAAAGAGGTCATTGTTTCCCTCTACTCGGCTCTCCTTAGACCCATTATTGAGTACAAAGCCCCTTTTGGAATGTACCTCACAAGACATCTGCAACAGCTGGAAAGGCCACAGAAGTACCTCACAAAGAGGATTACGGGACTCAAACAGATGCCGTACACTGACCGTCTCAGAAAACTCCAGCTTTACTCCATAGCATATCGCCTGCTCCAAGGTGATCTCTGCCTAACATACAAAGCTATGTCAAACCCAGAGCTGTTGGACATGCTATACCTAAAGAAATCCCAATCCCTCCGAGATACACACTCTAGGGACCTAAACCTTGTCACCACGATAAACAGAACATGCTGGAGGGATAGATTCCTGTCCCAGAGACTTCCCATACTCTGGAACAAGCTACCTATCTATGTCAAGCAGAGTACCTCGTTAGCTCTTTTCAAGAAAAATCTTGATGAGTGGATGAGAAATAGGAAATTCACCCCAGGAATCACTTCTGTGGCTCTGCTCGACAGGGGCACAGGAAAATAACTTTCTTGGGTGGCAAAAGCCAGGGAAGCTTGCTGGCTAGGCTTACATAGGCCCTTGGGCCGACAGCATAGTACCTACCTATGAACCTATGAATGGCTTGAAGTTGTGCAGCAACCTAATTTTGATTGGTTTCAGCTATTACATAGTTTATTTGCTTATTAAATGTAATGTTTTGATCAGTAATGGTGCCTAACGGTTGCTTGTCAGAGAAGTCAGTTTGGGAGATAGCTTAGTTGTATTGCCATTTAGAAGAAGCTGAAGCACAGGCAATAGTAATTATCAAGTACTCCAATGCATTACAGCTTACAGTAGTAACAAAGCAATAAATGCAAGTAAGAATAATTAATGGTAGAATAACAAATAATGCAAGTAAGTAAAAGTCTGACAGTTAGTGCAGTGCGTACCTGTTAATTGTCAGGAGTTTTTCAGAATATCCAGCTTTTGCCTCGTGCTTTTGGTTGCTTCCACATAAAATGTGCATTTTTCTGACAAATCACAGAGGACTGAAGGCATTACATGTCAGACATCGGAGTTTCAGACTTCATGTACTTCAGAAAATACATGCTAAAGCAAAACTTGTTACTGTAGTTACCTTCTAAGTTTGTAAAAACAATATTTAAAATCTGTCCCTGATTTTGGGACTTTGTCCCCCAATTATTTTGGCTTTGTTCAGAATTCTTGTGCTAAGAGTTTGAGAAGTATGGTGCTGAGGATTAAGGCTATGAACTGTTAACAAGCTGGTATGTGTGTTGCTCAAATTACCCAAGGATGTATGTGATTTGTGCATTTATGAACATATTTATTTATTTATTTATTCATTTAACATTTGCTAACTAGGTAAGATCACTCATCCAAAGACCCTTTTCAGGCATGACACGAACCAAAATGGCATACAGAAAGCATAACAAGTGATGCAGAGTGTATAAAATTAACATTATGTGGCTATCTAAACAAATTTCTGCACAAGTACTTACAATGTATAAAGATGAACCTGTACAGAATATGATAAACAAGGTATCATATAATTATAACTTCTCCTTTCGGCTTTTCCCAGTTAGGGGTCACCACAGTGGATCATCTGTCTGCTCATGATTGGCAGTGGAGTTTTACGGTGTCGAGTTGCCAGCCCGGCATCCAACCTTCCACAGAAGGCACACACTCACACCTAGGGCCAATTTAGAGTGTCCAATCCACCTACAGCATGTCTTTGGGATGTGGGAGGAAACCAGAGCACCCGGAGGAAACCCACACGACCACAGGGAGGACATGCAGACTCTGCACAGAAGGCACCCCAGCTGAGGATCGATCCAAAGAACCTCTTGCTGTGAGGCGACAATGCTAACCACCGCACCACCATGGCCACCCTATCATATAATTATAACTATTATACATAAAAAGCTAAGGGCTGATTGAAGAAAAAATTGTGTGTGTTTGTGTATCCTTGTGCACACATGTATCTTGATACAGACTGACATTTTATCTAGAATTATTGCTCTGACTTGCATTCCTTGCTTTCTTACTTGCCAGTATAGGCTTTGACTCCCCAAAAGGATAAAGCAGCTATCATGGTATGAATGAATAAGTATAGCAAATATGTAAATACCCAGTAGTGCTATCAAAAAGGACAATGGGAAGCTGTCAGGAAAGTTGGAACTTTGAGCTGTTTTGGCTTAACATTAACATAAGAAATAAGAAAGTTTTTTTTCTTTTGTTTTAGTTTGGAAGCCTATACATACAGTTGCTTTCATTTTATTAATGTGTTTCTTAACTATGTATATATATATATATATATATATATATATATATATATATATATATATAGATTCACTTTATAACCTCAAAATACTGAAATAATCGAATTTCAGTATCTCGAGACTATAAAACCGAATCCACAAAACAACGACACAAAAAAATGCGAAATTCACAACACCAAAAGCACTGCACACACTATACCACACATACACCACAACACCCACATCACAACATAAACAAACAAAACTACACACATACACAACTCATACACACATAAGCAGGGGGCAAGCTCCCCTGCACCCCCCCATGTGGGGGGCTGCGCCCTGCACCCCCCCACTTATATATACTAACTCTGAGATCGCACAAACACAAAACAAAAGCCAACTCACACACGCACATTCTCCAACCCCTCACACACACATCAAACACATCAGCACACTCACATACACTCTAACTCCTACTCAAAACCCTTAGAAAACACTTACCTGACATAACACCTACATCCACACACGGCACCGCGCACCATCAAAACACAATCCCGGATATTACGCAGCGTAAGATCATAACCGTGAATTCGACATACATTCGAGTTCGCGATTATGACCTTTCGCTATTTTAAACATTCGGCTTTATAGTCTCGAGATACTGAAATTCGACATTTCAGTAATTCGAGGTTATAAAGTGTTTCCATATATATATATATATATATATATATATATATATATATATATATATATATATAATCTCAGATGTTCTTACTGTGTCATTCTACCAGTGTTCCTGAGAGTTTATTCTGTAGAGCTAATAGCATCCTATGACCTAACCTTCCATATTTCTTCTTTCATTTACACTCAGTCTCTCTGTTTTTTCCCTCACTCAGATGGGGGCTTCAGTGAGCCAGAGTGGTATTTTTCTCCAACAGCCCTGTAGCAGACCTCATTTTCCTGCAGCTCAGATCTACTAAGAATGAGTTCTTTGCCTTATGCCTGATAACAGTAGTACATTTTGTTACTCTGTGTATCTGCAAAACTCTTCCTTATCATATAGCCCCTACAGAAATAGGAGTACAAGTCTGTAGCTTTGCAAAGGATCAAAATAGTAGCAGAGCTTGTTATCCACTCTCTTCATCTAAGTTGTTACTTCTTATGGTGGCAGTCTTGATTAGAACATGACCTGCATAATACTGCAGTAATCTTTGCAGCTCTAGCACAGGTACCTTCCATGGAAGTGTGCCTTTGCCAGATCATTTCAGACAAAGAAGAAGAAGGAGATGGGGAGGGAGATACAGAGGGTCTTCTTGACAAACTGATGGAGTGTTTTCAAGTTGGCAGTTAAGGTTTGATATGTGATGGGACCAGGAATTCTGTAGCATTTCTGCAGGTTGTGAAATGCAGCAGTCAGTGTACAGAGAAGGAAGAACATGCCTCTCCTCTGTAGAGAATTATGCAGAATATCCATTATTTTTACCTCATATATATTTATATATATTTTTTGGTCTGTTCCCCATAAAATATGTAATTTTCTGGTTAATCACTGAGGACTAAAGTCAGTAAATAGTGACAGACTTTTGAGTTTCAGACTTCATAATCCTTTAGAAAATAAATCCTTTTATTTGATCAACTTTCTAAGTTAATAAGAATGACGTTTACAATCTGTCCCTAATTTTGAGCCTTTGTTCACCCCTTTGTGTTTGACTTCATTAAGAGTTCTTGCACTAAGAGTCTGAGGGGTAGGAGGATGGGTCAGATCTGAGTATAAAAGCAGCAATGCATAGCACAGTGTATGGTTCAGATCTAAGTATAACAGTAGCAGAGTACGAAACAATGTATGGGACATCGCTGAGTATAACAGCAGCAGAGCACGACAGAATGTGTGCAGTGCAGGAAGGTGGCGACCAGGATGTGTGAAGCGCAGGCACACCCTGTGCAGTTCACATCTCAAGAAAAGAAGGTGATCATCTCAGTAATACTGTATGCACTTTGCCAGTACATTCCTGACAAGTTAATATTACCACTAACGACAACAGCCACAGTCACAGAGAAATGCAGATAAGAAATATTTATTGCACTTAACACTTCGGCTCCCAGGCCTTCACAGAAGGCCTGGGAGGCGAAGCGCTAAGTGCAATAAATATTTTTTATCTAAATTTCTCTGTGTCTGTGACTGTTGTCGTTAGTGGTATTATTTACTCTTTTTTTCTTTGGTGGTAGTGGCATTCCTGAGGAGTTGTCTGACAATAAGCCTAGATTTTAGATTGGAATTTACAGGAGAAAAAAAATTGAAATTACTCAAATATAGCTTCATTCAGGAGAAAAAAAATGAAATTACTCAAATATAGCTTCATTCAAGGGATGCAATGTTTGGGTTTAATGACATTTCATATAATAATGCTACAGCTGTGATGTCTATATCCCATATGTCATCCTTTGTGGGAGATGTGATAGCATGATTGTATGCTGTAATGGTCTTAGATATATTTAAATACAAAAATATAAGTACATAAGCAGAATAAACTGAATAAAAAGTAAACATATAATTGATCAAAGGAAATATAAGTAGCAATTCACTGCATTGTTTTCAATTTTTTAACACCTTCGTTTGAGATACAATGTCATAGATTATGAGGATTAAGACTTTGAGCTGTTAAAAAACACGTCCTGTGGTTTAGAGCTTGATTCCCACGGTCTACATTTGCCTACTTTGTGACCTAAACAAGTCACTTAACCAGGCAGTGTTTTGGACAATTGGGAATTTGGGATAAACTCCTTAAAGGTCTCCTGGACTACATACCTAGTAACTACCTATGAATCGAATATACCCTTGCACATTAATAGGGGCCGAACCCATGGCTGATTTGAGCAGCACATTTGCAGTCAATACGGTGATCTAACCTGGGCCGTTTAAGTACTGGTTTGCTGAGCCCTGCCCTATAAATGGATTTTGCTAGTTGCTGGTTCACTGCAAGTCTTTGCTGTACTAATTGGTATCTGACTCCTCCAGTGTTTGTCATTGTGCAATTTTTCAGTGACAAGGAACTTGAGTCAAATGGCCTTCAAACCAGTATTCTGCCATGATGATATATGACACATCAGTTTAATCTCTACCCTATTAAGAATGCAGGCTGAATTCCTTTCCTCATCAATAAAGAATCGGGTTATAGATAGTTCTTAAAATAAAGACAACTTTTAAAAAACAAACAAAAAAAAAAACCTTCCCACCCACTGCCTTTTTTCCTCATCACCAAAGCTATTGTACAGTACCTATTCTGTCATTGTCAGAGTCTACTGATACAGACAGCCTGATTTGCCAATAAATAGCCTCTGAGATTAATAAAACCAGCAATTACCATGTACATGTGTGATTTTTTTATTAATAATAATAATAATAATAATAATAATAATAATACTCATGTCCATCCATTGCAGTGTTCCACTTTTACCATATCCCTTTACAATACCACTGACAAATGTCCACTTTAATGAAGTCAAGAAACTAAAAAAAAAATAATAAAAAAAGGGTACTTTTTCACAGGCCCTGTCTTGCCTAGCTCAGATGAAAGCAATTTGGATGGACCCTCCCCATCCAATCACAGCAGTACCCACCCCACCTTTAACCAAATCCATTTTAAAGTGAGTGGTAAGTCCCTGTATGTTTGCAACCCTGGAAATGACACTGGCAGGATATTCTAATTTTCAGAGAGGGTGTATTAAGGTCCTGAGTACAATGTCATCAGTTGTTTTGCTCCCTCTAATAAGTAAGAGATTCCTCACCTCTGGCACACCTTCTAACCACAACCCCCACAGCAAAAACCCCTAAACATATTGCAGAACTTTCTTTGCTGGACTACAGGCTTACTGTCAGTCCTAATGAACTTATCATAAGCTGTGTAAGTAAGTATTTGTATGTGTGTTTTTCTCTCCCTATATGCATAAATATAGATATGGATCTAGATATAGCTATAGATATCGATATAGATATAGAAGTTGATACTTGTGTCAAAAAGCACTTTTCTTGACATCGGTTTAGTCAACACAATTTGGTTGACTAAACAGATTGTCGAAACCTTTCAATTTCGTTTTAATTTTGTTTTACGGTTTTTGCATGCTTAGTAACATATCAACATGCATGATGTTGATCGTCTGGTGTCGACATTATTCACATCGATATTCGTGCCATTCGATAAAGGTAAGTAAGTCAGTTCTCATAACAAAATTGAAGAGTGAATGTACCACTCCTGATGAGTAGGGATAGGAAGTGTTCTGTGTAAGTATTCTGAAATGTGGAGCCAAGACTGTTCATAATTTGCCAAAGTTATGAGCATGCATTTATTTGGGTGCTATTTTAGTCCCAACTTTGATAGTTTTTAATATTTCAGGCCAGTTATTCAGTATTATATGTTTAGGACCCCACATCACAAATTATAACTCTGCCACTTTGGAGTTCCTTCTAGAAATGTGATTTCTATAGCAACTACAAAAGCACCCTTCTGGATGGAATTACACAAGGACAATGGTGTAGTTCATGAGCTGGAACCCCTAAAATGCATGTTTTAAAAGATGGCAAAAAATTGTTGATAATTTCAAAATTATGAGGGTGTAATTAATGATGAGCTTGTTCACGTCTTTGCCAGTTGAATCTTACCTCAAGAATCATGGCAGGGTTATTGTAGTTCTGTTCTCATTACATTACATTGCCTGTGTTATATGCATACTGCGCAGCTACTAAGTAAGACGTTGGTGAAATTATATTACTAATGTACTCTCACACACACACACACACACACACACACACACACACACACACACACACACACACACACACACACACACACACTGAAATTCCTACTTGCAGCAAGGGGGTTGGTGAAATTAAATTAGTAATGCACTCACACACACACACACACACACTGAAATTCCTACTTACAGCAAGGGGGGGGTGGTGAAATTAAATTAGTAATGTACTCACACACACACACACACACACACACACACACACACACACACACACACACACACACACACACACACACACACACTGAAATTCCTACTTGCAGCAAGCCGCTTAACCTTCAGCAGGAGTTACCAGCTACTGAAGAAGAAACTCACTACCCTGTAGGATATGAGAGCTCCTAATGACCATTTCAGTCCTGCTGTCAGCCACCTTTGTCCACTGTTACTGCACTCCATTCTTGTTGATCAAAAGCTTTTGCAAATGCACATATATAAACTCATGTTCATTTTGTTTTTATTTATTCATGTTCTGCCCCCCTCACTTCCCTACAGACGGATAAGTATACATCATTTGTGACAACAAGTTCTGAGGTGTCTTACTGCTTTACAAAAACATTACCATTTTAAAATGTGTGTGTTCACTCCTAAATGTAACTTGAATTTGGCTTCTCTGATTTCTTTCTTGCTTAGTAGGGAACATGGATACATTTTTTCAGATTCACAAACGTTATTAATGCTTTGTTTATTAGCACTTAGAATTCTAAGAAATAATGTTGTGTTCCTATTCCACAGCAAAATCAGAATTTGTACCACAGTACAGACAACAAAGTAATGAGATATGGGAATGCATTCCATACCTCTCAACCTGAAAGTATAAGAAATCTTGACAAAGCCAAAATAATGGGGGACAAAGGCTCAAAAACAGGGGCAAATTTTAAATATCGCTCTTATATACTTAGCAAGTCGATATACTGAAAGATTTTGCATTAGCATTCATTTTCTGAAGGATATAAAGTCTGAAACTGAAATGCCTGTCATTATTTAGTGCCTATCATTATTTAGCTCCCTTAGAGCTACACGCTCGAGGGACTTGAACCTCAGCACAGAAATAAATAGAACTTGCTGGAGGGACAGATTCATAACCCAGAGGCTCCCTTCGCTCTGGAATAGAATTCCAATTCATGTTAGGCAGAGCACCTCACTGAATCTCTTCAAGAAGAATCTTGATGAGTGGATGGGGGATCGTAGGTTTATCCCGGGGATTACTTCCGTGTCACTATTAGACAGAGGCACAGTAAACTAAACCTTAAAAAGGGCACAGTATACTCAAATCAAGGGGTGGCGTAAGCCAAACAAAATCGGGCTAGGCTTGTAATTGCCCCAGGGCAGATAGCCTAGTATGAACCTATGAACCTATGACACCACTCCTCAATGATTTGCCACAAAATCACACATTTTATGAGTGACAGACCAAAAACATGAGGCAAAAATCTGGACATTCTATTAAAATCTGGACAGTTGAGAGGTATGAATGCATTCATCTTCTTATGTACAACAATATGGAAAAGCTACAAAGCAGAGGTATCTCCTACACTCTTCTGGTATTTTTCTGTTGGGTATCCTGGTAGTTTTCTGTTGGGTATCTTAAATAGAGTTGTTGTTGTTGTTTGTCTTTCGGCTTTTCCCGGTAAGGGATCGCCACAGCGGAACTCCGGTCCGCTAATGATTGGCAGTAGATTTTTACGAAATGCCGAGGTGCCAGCTCAACGCCAACCTTCAACGAAGGCATGTCCATTTATGCACGCATGTCTTAATTCCTGTTAGAATCATGGACTTTTTACAAGGTAATGTGCCCTGAACTGGATCTTTAATAGTAAAATAATTCACAGTTCATACAACACAACCTTATAAAGTTTGCAGTATTCTTGTTCATCGCTGTCCCACAGGCACTTTTGTCAGTACCACACACATTATTAGATGTTCTGAGAGTATGGGACATGGGCTGAAAGTACAACACAAGAAATAAATGACCACTGTGAAGAGTCTCTTGAATGGGTTACCTGACAGAGGGTGTCACAGCTATCCTCAGCCAGGGCTTGGATCCAACACATATACTCATGAGAACTGGAATCATCGATGGGAGGAAAAAACAGGCCAGTATATCGTATCAAATGCTTTTTCAGCATCCAAGATCAGGTTTGCTTTCAAGTACGCCGGAGAATAAAGGTAACACTTTTATATATTGTCTTCTGTCTGATTCTCTTTAGTGTTAGCCTGTAGGAGGAGACAGTCCAGGCTTTTACATGAATGAAATCTGGACTTCTTTCCCTGAAGTCCTTGACTTACCAAATACTGACCTAATTCTACCTGTACTAACTTTACACACTGCCTGGGTGCACAACATGTAGGGTAACAAAGACAGTATCTAGAACCAAAGTTTACCTTAAGGGACTTTTTAATAGCCGAGGCTTTTCTCCCTGGGCTTCTGTTGAAAATGGACATGTATCCAGTCACACTTTCCCAGTTAACAAATGCAAAATAAATAAAAGAAATAAAAGAAATTCCTCTCGCTAGGTATTGAGGCTCTAAATATTAAAATTATCTAATGCTACTGTGAGGTTAAATGGAGCAGAGTGAGGACACATAATTTATCTTTCTCCCCTTGTCATTTTTGCTGCATTTTTTTTCTTTCTTTAACAGCTTTAATTTATGTTTTATTAGTAAAATAAGTAACAAGGTCACACAGAAAAAAACAATCAGTAAAAACTGAAAGAAAAACCCAGGCAAGCTAGATTTTCCACTTTCCTTAAAACCTCTTGTATTAGAGGTAACATGGGATATATGCAAATGATCCCTTAAGGACATCAGATGTTTCAGCTATATGGCAATTCTGAATGCCCATGACTTTTTTTTCCTTTTCAAGTCTGTTATGGGTAAATTTAGGCCAATAAAGCCAAACCTCCACTAGCTGTGGACATGCATGCTTCAGCCTTCTTACAGTCAAGTACCTTGGTTGTAACTCTCTTCTGAAGTAAACCACATTAGCAGACCTTTTATGCCACATTAATATCACGTTCAAGTACGACCTGAGCTGAGAATGGAACTCACAGCTTTCTGGTCAAATGTGCTAACATTTAAAACACACTGATACAATATGCATAAATGACTCATCCTGAGCATTTCTTGAAGATGCATAATTTTATTGGTAAACTGTAGTAAAACACTGCATCTGAAAGAGTTATAAGAGAATTGTTTTGTACAAATAAACCTGCGAGCTACAAAGGGAAAAAGAGAAAGAGAGAGCTACTTAGCAAAGCAAGCATGCAGTAATGATAAGTAGGAGATAACGGAATGCAGAGAGTTGGTGGCACCCCAGCTAGAGTGTCGTCTGCAGATCTGACAATACAAAGACACAGTCGGCACAGTTCCCAGGAGGAATATGAATGCCAAGAAGGATTGTTGGAGAGGCAGTGCAAGGAGGTGTGCATTAGGGTAACATTTTATAGCAGGATTAAAGAATCTCTGCGCGTGGACCTAAGACAGCTTTGGTGAGGAATAGAAGAATGCAGGATGCTATACATTAACTAACACTAATGGTATGTCCAGCACTCAGCACTAGTTGGGTCAGGCAGTGTGATCTGGCCTTGAAGTCTGTACTGTTGCATAGACAAGCAACAAAATATTATTTCAGTCCCATCTCTTTCTTACTACCTTACTACCACAAAGTGGAGTGACTAAAATGCCATCCATTTCCACTTACATTGCATGGATATCTCAGCATGTCTAAGATTGACACCTCAGAATTTGTAAATGGTTTCTACTCTTAAGGCAGGCTACAGAACATTTTTAGCTTACAAGTTTACTAACATGTTTTGTACAGGTTTATAACATTAATCATCCCCAGCATAGCCGACACCCCTCATCAGAGATTTTATCCTGTGTTCTGCAGTGTTATGTTTAGATTATGTTTCTACCTTTGACGCAGTTTGCATATTTATGTTCAGTTTCTATAGGAGCACATGGTGAGGGAAGAGAGAAGCAGCTGAACTTGGCTGTTCCTTTGCTGCAGAATGACGCTATAATTCTTTTTTGAGTTAGGCACATGACTGTCCTTGCAAACTGGCCATGTGCCTGCCGTATTTGTCTGAGCACATCCACAGACAGTCTCGGTCTGATGCTTAAGGACTTTCAACATATTGGGCATTCTGCCAAAAAGAACAAATTAAAAAAAATGTAGACCATAAACAGTGCAGAATACTTTACAGATTCTGATAACCCAGCCAAGGTAACACTAATGTGACAGCGATCTTTTTTCCAGGGTGCTGTATGTTCCAAATAAAATAGTATAATGTCTGGGACACACAGCTGTTGATGACCTGATAACAGCAATTGTGGACATGGATTGTACAGAACTGACCAGCTTCAGATAAGCCTAATACCTTTTTTTTTTTTGACATTTCAAACTGCTTTATCATCTGTCTGGAAATTGTGCAACATAATTCAGTACAGACCTAGACAGAGGACCTGAGCATGTTATAGGGAGATAAACATAATTTGTTTTGTGAACACAAATAGTAAAGGCCAGATTAACAGATATTTGAGAAAAATGTTTCTAATAAAACTGCTTTGTCTGCCAGCAGGATTTATGTCCAGCCAGGCTGTCAGTTAGTCTCCAAATGCCACAGATTATCATAGAACCTTAGTGCAATTACTCTAGCCAGTGACTAAATGCTGCATCGGATATCAAACCTAAAAAATAAATCAATCGGTGTGAATGTTGATGAAGTGGCTTTAGTACTGACCTCTGGATATCTCGGAGTAGCCAGGGGTCAGACACTTCTCAGCTTATATGATTTATACATTGTGGTATGACTTCTACCCCCAAATCTAGATTTGATACCAGTAAAGTTACTGCTTTTTTCTTAAAGGTTGTTTTTTAAGAGAATATGCATTATTAAGTAACCAATTTAAGCCTAAACAAAGTCCTTTATCAACTGCCATATGAAGTATAATAAAATAAAACATTCCTGCTTCAAAATAAAGAGAATATGCTACTTTTTCTGACCCTCTGCTATAATTTATGAAGGACAGTGCAATGATTTATAGTGCTCAGAAGCTGAGTGTTGTGAGGGTCTGAACATTTCAAACATAAGACAAAAACACCTCTTTGTGTGAGATGTACTCTATTGTTTCGTGCCCCTCTTCCAGGAGTAAGGTTGTGGGGGTGCAGCCGTTATTCAAAGTATGAATGTGTACCTACCATTCCTGTAGCCCTAGCCACCAGTACTTTATTTCATTTATTTTTATTTTATTTAACATTTGTTTACTGGGAAAGTTTGACTGGGACAGAGCCCATTTTCAGTGGAGGCCCAAAGAGAAAGGCTCCAGATGCATGTCTTTGGAATGTGGGAGGAAACCGGAGCACCTGGAGGAAACCCACGAGAATGCAGGGAGGACATGCAGACTCTGCAAAGAAGGCACCCCACCCGAGAACCGAAGCGGAGAACCTCTTGCTGTGAGGCAACAACGCTATCCACTGCACCACTGCGCTGCCTACTTTAGTATTTTCTAAAGCAAATGGGAGACAGCAGAAAATTTCCAGCTATAGGAGTATTGTAAATCCCATTATCCCTGACTGGTGGAGTTGTCATGACTTAAATATTGTATAGGGACTCTACTGCAATGGAAATGTCTTGTGCAGACACTGCCAAGATCAGATAAGTGGCAAAAGAGGAACATAGGTGGATATGGCATAATGATTAAGGTTTTCAGCTTTATAGACACAAGGTACAGGGTCTGATTCTTACCTCGGATTATTGACTAGGGTTAAAAATGACCTTTCAGGGCAGTTAACCTAGTGTTCACCTATGAATCTGGAAGGGAGCTGTAGTAGTATGTGTAAATGATATGCTCTGTACCATAGGGCTAACAACCTAGGCTAATCTGGAATCTAAATTCAAGTAGCAAGGATGTTGAGCTGCTGGATTTATTTGTGCCAAAAGGGACAGAAGGTTCTGTTCCTTGGGAAGAAGCTGAGCGTCTACTTTAGACTAAGGGCATAATTTAGCCAGCTGTCGTTGCACTAGTTAAGCCAGTCACTCAGTGCCAACTCAAGTTTTAGGCAGACCCTGTGGCTACCAACATCTGCAGCTCCTAGTCTCACACAGCTGGGATTTCATTCTAAAGATCAATACAAAATGCAAAGAGACAGAAAGACAAAGATCATAAAAATGTTTCTTATTCGGATTAACTGAGCACTGGAGTTAAGGTGCTTGTGCCACCTACTGGAAATGCCCTGAACTGTACTTCTAGTGGCTAACACTTCAGTTTGTTGTGATAATGACATTAGTTCATGCACGCTGGCTTTCAAGAAAATTTGCAGACATGTATATTATTATTAATACAGCATCAAACTTGCACAATAAATAGCAGCAGAAAGATTGAAATGATATGCATTCAGCAGTGCAATTGTCTAGCCTTTTATTTCATAGTGAGTTGTTCACATGAGCAAGTTGTTCTCACTGGATAAGTCAGATAAGACTTTCAAGTCTTGGGATATATCTTTTTCCACTTTGCCCTGGAGAAGGAGTATACCCTACTGCTTGATTTCTGTATGACAGAGGTTAGATTACATCTCAAGCAACATTTTTTGTATCAAAAGGAAATGATACAAAATGTTAAGTGACATGGCAGCATCTTAATTAGGTAATTAGGTAATTGCAAACTGTGATAAAAAAAAAAAAAAAAAAAAAAAAAAAAAAAACTAGTGTGACCTTACAAGTCTTCTCAGCTGTTATATAAGTACAGTTTCACCACCACTCATAATAATCCCATTACATTTCTGTAGCAGTAGTTTTATGAATAGGACATGTTAATATCAGTCACTACTATCATAGATGGTTTGAGTGCCCTCACTCATTCTATTCCGGTTTTTCCAAATGCCCCACCTATTTCATGCCCTTCCTCCACCACAGCATTGTCTTACTCTGCCTACATTACCAAGTCTTGGAAAATAACTTGGTGTATCCTAGATATCCACATCCTGGTTTTATCACCTCTGCAATAAAAAGAAGACTGTTATGGGTAATAATCATTTTTTTCATGTTTGCATATGCTGTTATTTATTGCTCATTGCCATCAGAAAAGAATAATGTATAGCATACTACAGACAATGCACTTGTACTTCATACTGCTTGTGAAACATACTACAGACGGTGCTCCTGTACTTTGCACTGCTTGTGAAACATACTACAGATGGTGCTCCTGTACTTCGTACGGCTTGTGAAACATACTACAGACAGTGCTCCTGTACTTCGTACGGCTTGTGAAACATACTACAGACAGTGCTACTGTACTTCGTACGGCTTGTGAAACATACTACAAACAGTGCTCCTGTACTTCGTATGGCTTGTGAAACATACTACAGACAGTGCTCCTGTACTATGCACTGCTTGTGAAACATACTACAGATGGTGCTCCTGTACTTCATACGGCTTGTGAAACATACTACAGACAGTGCTCCCGTACTTCGTACGGCTTGTGAAACATACTGCACACAGTGCTCCTGTACTTCGTACTGCTTGTGAAACATACAACAGACAATGCACTTGTACTTCGTACTGCTTGTGAAACATACTACAGACGGTGCTCCTGTACTTCATATGGCTTGTGAAACATACTACAGACAGTGCTCCTGTACTTCGTATAGCTTGTGAAACATACTACAGACAGTGCTCCTGTACTCCGTACGGCTTGTGAAACATACAACAGACAATGCACTTGTACTTCGTACTGCTTGTGAAACATACTACAGACGGTGCTCCTGTACTTCGTATGGCTTGTGAAACATACTACAGACAGTGCTCCTGTACTTCGTACGGCTTGTGAAACATACTACAGACAGTGCTCCTGTACTTCGTACAGCTTGTGAAACATACTACAGACAGTGCTCCTGTACTTCGTATGGCTTGTGAAACATACTACAGACAGTGATCCTGTACTTCGTATGGCTTCTGAAACATACTACAGACAGTGCTGCTGTACTTTGTACTGCTTGTGAAACATACTACAGATGGTGTTCCAGTACTTTGTACTGCTTTTGAAACATACTACAGACGGTGCTCCTGTACTTTGCACTGCTTGTGAAACATACTACAGACAGTGCTCCTGTACTTTGTACTGCTTGTGAAACATACTAGAAACGGTGCTCCTGTACTTCATACTGCTTGTGAAACATACTACAGGCAGTGCTCCTGTACTTTGTCCTGCTTGTGAAATATACTACAGATGGTGCTCTGGCTTGTGAAACATACTACAGACGGTGCTCCTGCACTTCGTACTGCTTGCAAAACATACTACAGACAGTGCTCCTGTACTTCGTACGGCTTGTGAAACATACTACAGACAGTGCTCCTGTACTTTGTGCTGCTTGTGAAACATACTACAGACAGTGCTCCTGTACTTCGTACGGCTTGTGAAACATACTACAGACAGTGCTCCTGTACTTTGTGCTGCTTGTGAAACATACTACAGATGGTGCTCCAGTACTTTGTACTGCTTGTGAAACATACTACAGACAGTGCTCCTGTACTTTGTACTGCTTGTGAAACATACTACAGACAGTGCTCCTGTACTTTGTACTGCTTGTGAAACATACTACAGACAGTGCTCCTGTACTTCGTAAGGCTTGTGAAACATACTACAGACAGTGCTCCTGTACTTTGTGCTGCTTGTGAAACATACTACAGATGGTGCTCCAGTACTTTGTACTGCTTGTGAAACATACTACAGACAGTGCTCCTGTACTTCGTAAGGCTTGTGAAACATACTACAGACAGTGCTCCTGTACTTTGTGCTGCTTGTGAAACATACTACAGATGGTGCTCCAGTACTTTGTACTGCTTGTGAAACATACTACAGACAGTGCTCCTGTACTTTGTACTGCTTGTGAAACATACTACAGACAGTGCTCCTGTACTTTGTATGGCTTGTGACTCTTTTACTGTGTTGGAAGCTGGCCTTTTGTCAGGACCTGACCAAAGTCCTCAGGTATATTTCATTAGAAGTACTAACAGAAAGACGAGTCATGCCAAAGACAGACACATTTTCTGTGGCTTTCATCTTCCAGGTGGTGGGCACTTCTTTTTCTGAACTGGCACCTATACAACAAGCAGTATACATGACCATTCCTATCTGGCAACTTTTTCATTTGGAACCCAGGTTTTCATTATGAAACATTTATCCTTTGTTACAGATTTTGGCTCAGAATTACATCATGTCACAAGAATGAATGTGGTAGACTGTTCAGAAGTATCAGGATCACTACATGCACTGCATTATGTTAAACGTTTCACAGCTGCCCAAGCAAACACTTGTAAATTCAGTGGTTTACCCTGCTAAATGCTGATGGTCTCCATCCTAAAGTACAAGTCAGGCTTACTATGATACTTTCCATCACTGCCTCTGCATCAGTAAGCCAATGTGAAGGTTTTAATGAACTAACCACAAGGCCATTTGTCAGAGCTTTGTTCAGTGAGCTGAGAACTCACCCTCTTCACACAGATTTCTGCTTTCTCATTGTTTTACTGTTTGATGTTTCTATAAAGTATGCCTCCTCTGTGCATCAAAAAAAAAATCCAAATAAAACTTTTTCATTTGGAACCCAGGTTTTCATTATGAAACATTTATCCTTTGTTACAGATTTTGGCTCAGAATTACATCATGTCACAAGAATGAATGTGGTAGACTGTTCAGAAGTATCAGGATCTTTGTACATGGTTTATTTTTCATACCTTCTCACTTCTCTGGAATGGCACAGTGGTTAGTTGGGTTATTAGATATAATGACACCTGTTTTGCACCAGATATAACAGATGTAGCTTGTCCTCTGAGCCGGACATACTTTTTTCCCACTCCCAGACAATTTTCCTTGTAGTTAAGATTACTGTTGCAGTTTTTCTTCTGCCAAAGTATTCTGCAGCTTTGGCATGTGAAGCAGCTCAGGTCTGGAATATCAACATTAAGTAGCCTAAATCATTTCTTCTTCATATTATAATACAAACATAAACAGAATATGTGGCATGCTGGGATAGCCAAGCAGTGTTTCAACAGCCATATGTGTTTTAATGCACACATGACTAAACTGAAGGTTCATTATGAAGTCACTTCCAAGGTAAAGGCTCCTTTCCTTACAGCAGCAGCACCACTTCAGTACATTATAAAAAGGAGCAGAACAGGGAATTCAGCTGTTTCTTGGGGATATATATAGTCTTTGCATGTCACAAAAGATAAATTAGCAGCTTTTTTGTTTTTGTTTGGGCAAAGGCTCAAAAATAGGGACATATTTTAAATATTGCTCTTATAAACTTAAAGTTGTTAAGAGTAACACGATTGCATTAGCATGCATTTTCTGAAAGATATGAAATATTAAATTTAAATGTTTGTCACTATTTAGTGTCCTGAGATCATCCCTGTGATTTCCTAGAAAACCACGGACATTATGAGGAACAGACCAAAAATATGAGGCACAAATCTGAACTTTTTGTGAAAATCTAGACAGTTGACAGGTATGTTTGGGACAGATCTTCCGTTATCTCAGTATAAAATGCATTTAGTCAGCTGACAGTGAAGACATTATCTAGGAGCTGACATGTTGGAACAAGCGGTACTTGATCCCCTTGTTATCAAGGGGCTGCAGATTATGGAAGACATCAGTGAGTAACTTCTTAGTGATTCACACAGTATGGAGTATTCTGAAGCTGTGTTATCTGTTATGGCCATGTTCATGTGTTGTTCTGCCTGATTAAGGGCTGACAAGCCCTAAATAATTCTCTGTGGCATTTTTCATAAAACTAAGCAATATAGCTTGACTCTGTGGTGCACAGGGAAAGAGTCCTTAATGCAACCCAGGTGACCAGGGTTGGCACTGGATGAGCCAGGCAGGCAGAGAGAGGAGTGAATGGGGAATGGCTTGCTCACCTTTCCTGGAGAGAATGCGGGGGAATAGCAGGCATTCAGGGAACACATAGGGAAGTGCCATTTCTCTTTTAGACACTAGGGAAAATACTTCCCATATGTTAGAGGAGGGGTCTGGGATGCTTCCTGGCAACTTCCTTTGGGAAAGTGAGGGATAACCAGAGTAGACAAACCATTGTATGTCTCCCATCTACTGTGAAAGCTGAGCTTTTACAGAGCTGATGGGGCTAAAAGAGAAAAAAAAACTACAACCACACCTAATGATTGTCTAAGTTACAGCCTCTCTCTATTTGACTTTGACTGCCTCAGTGATAGGAAATGAATGAGCCGAATGGCCAGGAGAAGGATGGTGGTTGACAGGCAATGGAGGCAAGGAGTGCAAAAAAAAAAAAATAAATAAAAGTAAGCATTGTGATTCAGAGATACAAGGCATTACTAAAGAACTACAGGCTTCAAGCTCCATTAATCTGGTCTATTAGCAATACCACTGTCAGTGACTGAGCTCTCAGTTTCCTTTGTGACAAATAACTGAAACAGTTGGGGATACGCCTTGTTACCAAGGTAGAAGAAATTGCCTAGCAAAGTTTTCAGTTCCATTTTTTTAATTCTCTTTTTTTTAATTGTACTTATTTGTTAGCCAATTAAACCCACTAGGCAGAAGTGTCTTTCAGGGGTGACTTGGGTTCACTGTCTGGTTACATTAATTGCTCAAAGGCACAGAGGATGCAAATGGTGACTGAGGGAGTCAAATCCAGGACGACGGGATAAAGTTCATTAATGATTTTGGCAAGTGTTGTGTGCCCCTGAGACAGAATGACAAATCTGTTACAACCACATACCATTTACAACTCCTTGCAGGACCACTCCCAATCTATCCTGTGACTTATAGGTAGCAGCTACAAGTCATTTTTCCATGGTTACTGAAATAATATTATTTCAAATGTCTAAATAATTTCCCAGACTGCCACACACATGGCAAGGTATATGTCAAGGCCATCGACTAAATGGGGTCAGGAACCTCCCACCAACATGAGAACCACTATCCCCAACACCACCAACACCAGTCCTTAACCTTATCTATAGGTGCTGTCCTTCGGGGAACTGAAAGGTCCTTTCAATAAGTGACAGTATCATCAGAGTTACTTGGCAGAAGGCAATATTTAGGGAAAGTAGTGTTTGGTCTCAGATCTGGAGAGATCTAAAGGTGTATCATCTGCCAGATGAGGCTACTGAGTAGAAGAAATACACATTTTCTTGAGTTAATTAAAATGCATCCAAAAATGTGTCTTTATCCTTTTAAATTACACCCATACATCCAAACATAGAACAATAACTGCTTTTTCATTTGATGGAAGGAGGATATTCCTTCCTGCAAACTTTCTAAAAGTTGTTACATTACACTACTCGTAGTTTTGGAGAAATTAGAGAGTTAACTGTCTTTGATATTGATGCACAAAATGAACTCCCAGCTTTCTGGGGCAATAACATACAATGTTCCTATGTGATAAGCACATGAATTAACAATAACAGTGCACACATATCTAATACACTAAAGCAGTATGTGTATAAATTATACATTGTTAGTTTTAAAAATACATAATGCACATTTGGGCATAAAAAGACTGAATGCACAAATGATTGAATTCACAAGTGACTGAATGCTCATTTCTGCAGTGTAGGTAAGCAGGACAGTGCAAGAAAATGAATGTTTCACTGAAAACGTTAAAACAGTTAGTGTATATGTGTGTGTTCATAGATTAGGCTTAGTGTAAGGGTTAGGTAATGAGACAGAATGACTATTTTGCAGGTAATAGGACAGATTTACTATTTTGCAGGTAATAGGACAGATTTACTATTTTGCAGGTAATAGGACAGATTTACTATTTTGCAGGTAATAGGACAGATTTACTATTTTACAGGTAATAGGACAGAATTACTATTTTGCAGGTAATATGACAGATTTACTATTTTGCAGGTAATAGGACAGAATTACCATTTTGCAGGTAATAGGACAGATTTATTATTTTGCAGGTAATAGGACAGAATTACTATTTTGCAGGTAATAGGACAGATTTACTATTTTGCAGGTAATAGGACAGAATTACTATTTTGCAGGTAATAGGACAGATTTACTATTTTCATTTTTGGTGTTGTATATTCTGTGTTCTTTTGTCCTGTATAGTGGTACTGTTAGGGGAAGGGCTTTAGTAATATAATGTGCAGGGTTAGATTTAGGGTTAAGGTTAGAGTTAGCACATATTAATAAGGTGGTATAAGAGGGAGTGTCCTGATGGATGACGAGAGGAACTAGCAGCAACTGACAGTCAGTTGTGGAGAGCCAAAAGTAGGGTGGAAGTAATTGTCTTGGGTTATTACTGTGAGTCACTGACATTACTTTAAAGCCTTTTGCTGATACAAAGAAATATTTTTTTATTTATCCTTTTTGTTGATTGGGTTAGTCCCACTAGACTAGTGGCATCTTTTTTGGGGGGAGGGGAGACCTGAGGTGGTATTTCTGTTACTAGGGGAAATTTTGCCAGGGCATTGGGGAGCCTTTACATGTCATTGTTGCGAGTGGGACCCATTTTGCAGGGGCACTTCCTCTTTCCATTCCAGGGATAGATTTGGCTCAGGAAAAACAGGGAGGCAGATGGAGAGAGAAGGAGATGATGCAGAGATGGGAGAAATAAAGGAGAAAGCAAATGTCGAGACCACAGCATGTGTGCAGGATTTTTAGGAGATCTTCCAAAGAAATCTGTTTGAGGGAAACGAGTCAGCAAATGATGGATGTATAATTACAACCCTCCAGTCAGGAGGGTTGTGGGATGATCTACTTAAAGAAATGCTGATGCAGAGTGAGCCAGAGAATGAAGTAGATGCTTCCTGGGGGGGGGGCATTATGGAGAAAATACAAAAGGATGTTGCTGAGACAATCCTGAAGAATAGTGGTGAGATGGAAAAGAAAACATATGCAGAGAAAGTAAAAAACGGCAGAAGAAAATGAAAAACATAAGTACAGAGTAAGGATTCACAGTAAAGAAGACAAAGAAACTGATAGGTATGAGTGTGGGACAATTTAATAGCTAATGTGGATGTAAAAGCACATGAAGTAAGAGCATTTATTAACAAATATACATTTTGTGACATTATGTTTGAGACTGTTTCTTCAATGAAATTTTTTTTTGGAGAATATGAAAAAAAGACTGTAACCCATGGAATCTTTATGTGATACAATCATTTAACAGGGAAACAAAAAAGAAAATTGATGTACAATTTCAAACAGGTAAAAAAGAGACTTTGAACAGATATTTGAAAATGTTATGTAAAGAAGTACTGGACATTGCAAACATTTATGACAAAATGGGTTTATGGACTAGTGGCTGGGATTATAATATTGTGTTAAAAATATACAAAAAAAATTGTACATATACCAAGCATGATAAATGTAGAGGGGAATAGGGGTGTTGTAAAATACTGGAGAAAACCCAAAATATGTTTTTTTGTATGGAAAAGAAGAATGTTTGATAAGTAACTGTGACAAAAGAAAATGTTATACTTGTGGGGAAATGTGGCATGATGCAAAAATACTGTGAAATGAAATGTTATAAACATAACAAAATTGGACATTTATGGATGGATTGCAAACATGAAAATAAGAGTAAGGAAAAGAAAGAGAAGAACATGAACAAAGAGAAGAACTTTTAGAATTAGTAGAAAAAGAAGAAAAAATGAGATGAGAAAAAAAATTAAAGAGGACATAGAAGAAGGTTCTGAAAAAAGTGATGAGGAAGACACATTGGGAGGTAGTTAAAGAAAAAATAATTCTATTTGTAAAAAGTAAAAGACAGAAAAAGAAAATTTAAATGGGTAAGTACGAAGAAAAAAGAAAGGGAATGGATAAAAAGAATACATATAGTAAATGATTGGGAGTTAATATAACGGTAAAGATGTTTGACTCACAGACACAAGATACAGTGTTTGATTCTCACCTTTGGGAGGTAAATTGGCTTGGCTTAAAATGGCCTATTAAGAAAGCTAGCATGGTAATTAGCTATGAACTTATGAAACCATAAATCTAAGGAAAAGGAAAAATGAAAAACTTAGAATGTTTTTTGTAAATGTGAATAGTTTTAAGAATATAGTAAGAAAAATAGGGATTCTGAAGTGGTGTAATACATACAGTATAGATATAATTATATTAGAAGACGCTAGATTTTTAACAACTGAAGAAAGATTGCAAACAGAGAAACTATGGGAAGGAAAGATAATCTGGAATTTGGGAAATTAGAGATGTTCTGGAATGGTTGTAATCTGTAGAAATATAGTAAAGATGTTAGATGTAACTATAGCAAAAATGGGAATACTAGTCATTGTAGATTTAAAATGAAAACAACAAGTATATAGAATTAAAATGCCATATGCTTATATTAACTATAAAGAAAGGGAAAGCATATTTCATCAGATTTTAGACTATATAGTTATAAATATGAATATTATAATAACAGGAGACTTTAATTGTGATTTAAGAGGAGTATAAAAAGAAAGGAAATGATATAAGAAAAATGTTAGAAGTTATAAGATGTGATAAGTTAAAACTTTGGGACAAAAATTCATGGACTTACAAAAAGGAGTATGTATAGAATTAAAAGAGATTATTTTACAGTATTGAAAGGTTTAGCTATATGAGAAAGGGAGGTAGTTGAAACAGGATTTTTTGATCATCTTGCAATATGGCTAGAGATAAAGGAAAACAAGAAATTTGTAAAAAGGAAAAAGAATAAAAATGATAAATGAGAAAACATGGAATGAAGGAGCCTATATCACTTCAACAAATGCTTAATTGAGTAAATCACTATTCATTGAACCATATTCAGCGAAAGTTCAATTAAGCAAACGATCGTTTCAGTGCAACATTTCCTAGAAAGAGGACATGGTTGGCCATCATCGGGCATTTGCTTTTTTCTCCAGTCTAGTGGGATCTTGGACTCAGTATATATAGTTAGGGGGTGTGGGGTGGTGAAGTCCCCCACTTTTCAGGGTTGTAAATGTTGTTGTATTTGTCCTGGTCGGTAGCTGGCCTACTACTTGTTTTCCCTAGGAAGTGTGGCTGCAGCAGTCACTTGCTTACTTGAGCTTTCACTGATTTGAGTTTGACAATTATTGATGTGCTGAATTAGGCGTTCAACAAAGTAATATAGACCCGAGTGAAGAATGAAAGAGATTAGTAATTCAGTTATAGAAAGACCATGTTACTATGAGAATATTTTATAAAAAAGCTGGTCTGAATGGTGGATGATGTTTAAGGAAAGTATTAAAAATATTTTTTACAGTGGCAATACAATGTGGGAAAACTAGAGAAAGATAAATATAAAAGAATGTATAATGATGCATTGGAAGATTTAATACATACTGATAAAAAGTACTTTGACAGAAAAATAATTATATGAAAAAAATGACGAAAAAAACAAGAACTGTTATATAAGCTAAGATATTTTTACAAGTAAAAAGAGAGGTATCAAGTTACTAGGTTAGTAAAGGAAGATGATTGTGTAATGACAGAAATAAAAACATGTAAAAGGATAAATAGACATAACTCAAGAAAAGATTATGAGTACAATATGTTTAAAGAAAAAATAAGGCAGGGGAATCCCATGGAAAGTAAAAAGGTTAACAGAAAAAGAGTTGGAAAAGGACATTTCTTTAAATGAGCTAGATAAAGTATTAGGACAAGTAAGTATAGATTTGACTCTAGGAGCAGATGGAATACAGTATGAAATCTACAAAAAATTAAGCTATTGGCAAAAAATATTTTTTCAAGATTTTGAATAAATGGTTAAATAAAGGTTTTATCTATAAAGAATTATGTAGTGGAGCATTTAAATTCATACGGAAGAGGCAAGGTGAAAGACAAAACATGGAGACTGATAGTATTGAATAATAATGATTATAAGATCTTTATGAAAGTAATATAAAAGAAATTTGAAACTGAAATGGAGAATTTTATGGAAAATAATATATAAAGTATAAAGAGGAAGGGTTATCAAGAATTATTAATAATAGTTAGAGAAATTGTGGATGATATTATGAATAAAAAAGAAATGAAAAACATGATAGGAGACCTTAATGAGGCATTTGATACAATTGGACATGAAATACTATGGGTAATAATGAAAGCAGTGAGAAAGTTAAGAAGTTATGTGTGTCAGCGTATAGTAATAATAAAGTAAAAATACCTGTAAATAGCTAGTTAAGCCAAGGGGTACATATGAAGAGTGGTGTAAGCCAGGGATGTCCAAAACTGCATACTCTTTGCATTAGTTATGTATGTAATAGTATGTGAAATGAATCACAAAATGAAGGATGTGGGGTATATAACACCTGAAGGAGTAAGAATAATACTTCAATTAACATATACAGATGACATTATAATACTTGAAAAAATTGGGATAAAAGAAATAATAATTTGCACAAGTGAGTATCTAGAAATGATAGGGTGGATTTAAATAAAGAGAAGAGAAAAGTAAAGGTTTACATGAGATAGTAAAGCTAGGGGGTACATATTTTACAATGAATGAAATTTCTGCATTGGGTACGAAATTTGGGAATAAAGATGTAAGTAGAATTCAATGGGAAAAACAAGAAAGAAAACAAACTGTCTTTTTTGGAGAACATATAAATTATAATTCAGAAAAATGTGTTAAATTCAATACTGATGGGAAAAATAGCATACTTGGCAAGTGTATTTATGTTGCCAACAGTATTTGAAAAGGAATTATTGTAGTTTGTTTCATTTATATGAGGTTCTACATTAAACCCAGTAAAAAGAGTGGTTTTGTGTTTAAATAAAGAGAAAGGAGGTTTAGGGTTAATTAACCCAGTGATATATGCTGCTTCATTAAATTTGTACAAGGCATTGAAGTGGATAAATGAAGAAGATGAGAGATTAGTAATACAATTGCATAAATATACGTATGATGCATTTTGGAGTATGGTGAAAAACAGTTACAGAGGAAAAGAGTGTATAAATGAAGAAATAAAATGTTACCAATAAAATATGTTTTTGTGGAGAATAAAACTTGGTGATATAAAAGAAGATAGAAAAATGTGATGATAAAATATTACTATAAATCTAACAGATGAAAAAATTAAAGCTATAAAAATAAGAAGCAAATGGTGTAATCAGAAAGTAGAATGCCAAGATTTTTTTGTGGAGACTGGTAATAGATAAATTGCCAGTAAAAGGAAATATGGCCAAATAAAAAGAAAAGTGAAAGAATATGTTTACATTGTCAAGAAGAAACTACAGAATATATGTTTTTGAAATGAAAAAGGGTAAAAAATATTGGAAAAACTATGTAAAGAAGATTTTTTCAAAGCTATAAAAGAACTGGATAAAATAAACATGGATATAACTAAATTTATATAATTAAATTTGGATATTATCAGAATAAAAGCAAAGAGTATGTTAAAAGAATAGATAAAAAGTTATTTTATGTTATATGGGTTATATTGAATGAAAGAATAAATGAAATTATGTTTAATGGTAAATGGATTTTAGCAACAGTTTTAAGTAATGGATTTTAGCAACAGTCTTAAGTAAAATCAGATGGTTATGGAAAAAGGATTGGGGGTCTAACAGGGATGAAAATTTAGTATGACTGTAAGGGAAATTCTGAATATGTGTAAATAGATTTGTGTATGTGTATATTTTTACATTTCTAAATATGTAAATATTTTGTAAATAAAAGTTCTTTTTGTATACAAATAAAGGACGCATACTCTTTGATAGGTGCCATGGGAACTTTTACATCCACCCAAGCTACCACCAACTCCGGCAGATGGGGCATCGGTTTAATGTTTCGTCAGAAGGATGACCCTCTCAAGAATGAAGCAACCACCTTAGGCTGCACTGCAGTGTCAGCAAACCATGTACCTGGTGGAGTAGAACTCACAAAGGTATGTGTGCTACCTGTTCTGCTGCTTATTAAATTCTTACTTTTTTTCTTAGTTACTTTTTTCTACTGAGAGAAATTAACCTTATATCTGTGTTTATTTTATTGTTTTACCATCGCACATTAAAGTAGTTTCACAAGTGTACATGTGATAAATGAAGTATACCTAAAAACTCATTCTGAATGTGTTTTTTGCCTTGGCTAACCATGTCAGCCATAATTTTTAGCAGTCTTTAAGCTTTAACAAAGTTACTAAAATTAGAAGGCACAAGACAATTTCAAACTTGAGAAGAAAGCTGCTAAGTTGGAGATCAAAATGTCAAACAAAGCAATAAAAGCAGAAAGAAAATGTTTTTTCTCTTCAACTGGCTCATAGATCCCCTGACTGCAATTCCAGTAACAAAGTACAGTACCTTCCTCCTCCTTTGGCTCTGTGTAATGTTTAAAGTGTACATTGATGGATGACTGACATTTCTTTACTACTATATGTCCTCAACCCCACGTTCTCATCACAATACTGATGACACAAAGCTATACTCATCCTTTTATTACTTGTATCCAGGAAGCAGGGATCAAGTGCAACATAGAACTATGATCAGGTTGCCAGTCATAACTGAAATGTGTTATATGTTCCCTAAATGGATTTTAGGAGCACATGGCAAACTGGTTATGACTGGCAACACAGTCATAGTATTCTATATCATTAGGATTCATATTTGGTGGCATTGTGGTACATTTCATGCACCAGATGGTATGTTACAATAACAAAAAATGAAACCCTTGGCCAGCTCTGCAGTGTAGACATTTTATCAATGACTGCACCACAAATTATCTAGATTTGATGTCTACATGAAAGTAAGGAAATATAAACGTAACCACAAACCTCACAGATTCAGCTTAACAGTGTTATGCCCAGTTCAGAGTTCTGTCATTTACCCTGTCTCTGTACCCAGGGTCTTTACGAAACAGTCCTGTTGGCTAGACTGTACATGTGATACAACCACTGTTGTCCCAGATCCTACTGAATATCAAACAAAGGCAATCTGTCTAGTCATATCTGACCATTTGTGACAGCAAAACCAAATTTCTAAATCAGGAGGACTCCTTTTCACTTCCTTTCTTCGCTGTCAGATTTTAGCCAGAGATGCATTCCTTGCATTGAGGGGAACTTAGAATTGCACATGGACAATGGAACAAGTAAGGGTCATCATCTCTACACTTCAGTCAATTGGAACTCTGGACTATCTTCTGGGCCTTCATAAATATATAACATGTATTATCACCCACAATTTCACAACAGTGTGGTATCTCATTACACAAAATATCTGCTCCTTACATTTTCAAGAAACTATTGCAGATGTGGCCTTGGGCACTAAAACAACAAGTTATGCTTCTCACAGATTAAAAAAAAAATCACCTGTGAGATTCTCTGAAGCCAATCAAATCCATGTACAGGACCTAATTGACAGTGGCTGAAAAACTTGTTAAGTTGTTGGGAACTACACTGAAGAAGGGTTTTTCAACCTGAAAGCTTTGTGGATTTTATTTGTTGGACATTAAATTTTCACTCCTGACTTTGCTGGCCTGATTTTTTTTTTTAATTTGATTCTTTCTGGATTTTGCTGTTGACCCATCCTTTTATGGTTTTAGTTGTTGGGAATGCTATCTCCACATCCAAAAAAAAAGATCCCCCAGACTTCTGTTTTGTAGTCTGCTCAAGTTCAGTCTGCACCCCAAGCAGACTGTTTTTTTTTTTTGCAGTCAGTGACATTCTAGACTCCATATCACTAAGTTCTCTTACAATGTCTATCAGAGATAAAATGTTACACACTTGCCCCTGTAACAGATACCTTAATCGTTATCCTGGTTCATAAATCATTCATAAAAAAATATTCTGGAGCTTTTTCAATCAATGCTGGGAATTTAAAAAACTGCCAATGAGCCACAGGCATGAAAAATTTGTGATGTATAATGTATGAAATTTGTTTTCTAAATGAATGAATACTGCCCACATCCTGATGCCAGAAGTGCTCCCAAACATTATAGCCTTTCAATATATTACATAATGATAGTTCTTCACAGGAAATATTATTCCTAATGTAACTCACACTTTATTCCTGCATATGTAAAATAATAGAGAGAAAACCTTTATTTACCTCAGATGCCCAAAGAGGACTCTAGTTTAACTCAAATTAGCAAAATCTTTTCAGAAAGATTTATAAATTACACGTCCTTGTCAAGATCACTAAGTACAACGTACCTAAAACATGCCCCTTTGTTGTACTAATAAATGCAATTGCCCTAGTTTTTTTTTCTGTGCAGGCTCGGGCCAGCTTCTTTTTGTGCACCTAATTGATCCGTTCATTTCTTCATCAGGGTGAAATTTCTCTGCCCCATACATTCCTTGGTAGAGACAAAAGTCAGGTTTTAGGGAGTGGGCCAGTCTGCATATTCTGTAGATTGTCCTATCACCCCCCCCCCCCAGGAAGCTTGTGAGCTCTGCTATAGCTTCCTTGAGAGGTGCATGGCACACTGCTTGTAGTACAGAGCTGACTAGGCTCTTCATGCTGTGACAATTGCAATGCAGTGAACCAAGCTGCAGACTGCTTATAGTATGGAGCTTATGAGGCTCTTCATACTATGACAATTGCCAGTGCAGTGAGACAAGCTGTTTACCTCCCCCCCCCCCCAAGAACTGACATGCCGACTTTAGCTGGTCACTGCCATCTTCCCCTGCACAGTCCCTCCAGCACCCTTCCTTTAGGTGTACATGATTTAACTGAAGTGCAGTCATTTCTTTGTCCCCTCTGTACCATGGGGGGGGGGAACCTAAAAATGACCAAGACTGATTCTGTCAGCAAATCTGCTGTTTTCTTGAAAAACATATCTATAGTGGATATGTGCTGCAGCCACATGGTCCTCAGTACACATCTGCAACATGCACAGCAAATTAGACACTTTATCCAGAATTAGGGCATTTACAGGATTGTGGTGTGCTTTTCAAAATGAATTATTACATTTTATTCTCGGTTAATTATGTTCCAACTGTTTGACATTAAGAAGTATTTTGCGATTGTACTGAAGTACTACCATAAAGCAAAGTACTGTAGCTATTTAGGTTAATAGGTGTTTACTAAGCTATTTACCACAAGGGCCTTTTTAAGTCTAGCCATGCATCCCAAATCTCTGACAAGTTCTGCTACCCTTGATAAGTCTAAGCAGGGGCTTGGGAGATGAAACATTTACAAGCAGGGGCCTGGGGGATGAACCATTTACAGGTTGTCTCTGTCCATTAGAGACATAGGTGCCAAGCTGGATGAATTTCCTGTTCCCCATCCAGTTGTTCAAGTTACACTTGAATTGGGTTAGGAAGGAATTCTGCTTCACATGAATGGGAAGCCTGCTACGGAGACAGGGTAGTCTCTGGGATAGATACCTGTCTCTCCAGCAGGTCTTATTTATATCACAGGTAAGGTTTAAGTATTTAGAACAGGCAATTCTGGTGCTGTTTCTTTTGCTGATATAGAGGAGGTCCATCAGAGTGGGGGTCTGACAATGCCCTGTATGCCAGGCATAGATCCCGCCTCAACAGCCTGTAGGAGACAGAATACAGGGATAGGGCCTTGAGGTAGTCTGCATAGGACATTTTACTTATGCCCTGTGTTCTTTTAGTGAGGATCCACTGGGGATGTTGCATTTGTTGGGTATAGAGCATTGAGGCGGTCTGCGTAGGACATTTTACTTAAGCCCTGTATTTTTTTTTGTGAGGAATCTCTGTTGACATTCCAATTGTTGGATATGCCTGAATAGGTACATACCAAAGAGGGCACTGTACTCAATGAAACAATAACAGGTCTGATGAATGCTGAATACAGTGGAACAATGGCTTCCTTGGACTTAAATGCCATACTTTTGTTTATAAATTGTGCAACATAGAATTATGTGATGGTCAAAAGCTAGATTACTCTGTGTGTCCCCACGTCCCTGACTACCAGGTTATCTCTTAAGGGGTGTATTGTCAATATGATAGTAACCAGGGGTGGATGACTTCCTGAAGGATACTATTATACATTTCTTGGCAATAAGTTTTAGTCCATGGCTCTGACACCAGTTGTTTGTCTGTGTCAGCCCTTCCTGGAGAACATCTGTATCAGCGTGGGTTTCAATGACAGCTCCTAATTTTCAATCATCTGCAAATTTAGCCAGCCAGGGACCACTGACAGTGGCCTTGACTTCAGAGAAGTAAATGCCAAATAGGATTGGTCCAAGGACTGAACCCTGAGGGACTCCACTTGTGACTGGCCTCTTTGTAGAGGTGGACTCCCCAATTTTAACTTCCTGGGTCCTGTCTCTGAGCCAGCTGACTATCGACTGGGTGACATATGGGTTTGCAACTAACCTCTTGAGTTTATCAACAATGCCTGAGTGTGGTATTGTGTCACATGCCTTGGCCATGTCAAGGTAAGCAGTGTGAACCATTTTGCCCTCATCTTTTGCTTTGTGTAACTTTAAAACACCAAATGCTGTCATTGGGACCAGCAAGACACAGTGCTCGAAAACCACAATTTTATTAAGCACTTTTTGTCTCACTTGTAGTGTGACTTCTTCAGATAAGCAAACATTTAAAATAGCCCCAGTTAAGTACCAATCTATTATACACAATTCATTAATTAGCTAAAAATATGTACCAATCACATTTGCCTTCCACTTTGCTCCATCTTAGTAACCCTTTCCTTCTTTAGCCCTTTTACTGAGAGCCATGGAATTATTACCATACTTAAATGTTACCTAAACAGCCCATTTACTCTTTTATGCTAACTCTGTATCTAAATATAAACTTTTTTAAAACATTTTCCTAAACTTGTTCAAAATAAAATGTGCAATAAAAATTTTCATGAGTATTGACAACATTTTAAGCATCCTTCTGTAACATATTTTTAAACATCCTTCCTACATTCACCGCGTATTCACACTTTATGCACCCTTCAACACCCAATGTCACCTCTCCACTTATAACTTAAATACATACATTTATATGTAAAAGATTTTTTTGCATATGTATGCGATACTATAGTGGTAATACAGAAGGAATGCTTAAGATTAAAAGTTCATAGTGGGGAACTGAGTTCTACTTCTTAACCCCATTCATTTGTGTCTTGTTCTTCTCAAAGAAGTCCCCCAGGTTGAGTAGGCATGACCTTCCAAACTGATTTGGGTCCAGTGTCTGGAGGTTTACTATATCATTATTGATCATTTCCATGATAATTCTTTCCATTGCCTTCCATATAAGACTAGTTAGACTTATGGGTCTGTAGTTTCCAGGGTCCGTAGATGGCTCACCTTTGTGCAGAGGGATGATTGTTGCTGTTCTCCACTCATGAAGCATGAAGTCTGTTTGGAGGCTACAGTTAAATAGCAATTCCAGAGGGCCTGATAGGTCATATTTCATGCTATTTAGAAGGCATTGTTCTTGGCCTTAGAGAGAGCATTAAGGACCTGTTCCCTAGGGATAGCAGGGGAAGTTATATTTGATGGTATTTCCTGAGGGTAGGTTGAGGAGGAGACAGGGGTAAAGTTGGAGATGAATTTGTTGGCCAGTAGGTTTGCTGTATCTTCTGGCTTAGTATAGGTGGTTTCATTTACAATGAGCTCTGCACACAATTGTGTATTGCCTTTGAAGCTGTGGACATAGCTAAAGAATGCCTTGCAGTTGCCCTTGGCCTGGGAGGCCAGAATTACCTCAAATTTGGCTTTGGTAGACTTTATTTGTCCTCTGAGTTGTTTGTTTAGTTCGATGAGAGTGCTTTAAACCTGCTGGGTGTTGCACCTCCTAATTTTTGCCATGATTTTCTTCCTTGTGTTATACAACCTATTGATTTTGTGATTCCACCAGAGTGGCTTGTTTTTTTTTTTTTTTTTTTAGTTAGTTCTGTACTTCTTCTTGCTGGGCACAGCTGCCTCTATGCAGCTATTAACATACTTGTATTGGGTTTCTGTGAAGAGTTCTGCATAGGCAGCATTGTTCTAAAGGTTTATGGGGGTTTCAGATTTTGCCGGGTTATCAATTAGTAGCAGGAAGTTAGCCTTAGAATAGTTCCTGAATATTCCAGGGTTAGCTGAGAGTTCAGAATTTATTTTTATTTCAAAGGATACCATTTTGTGGTCTGACCTTACCAGAGAAGCTGTTACACTAGGAGTGTGCAGCACTCTCCAATATTAGTGAGGACCATATCCAGTATGGTTGCACCCCTGGTTGGTGTAATGACAATCTGGTCCAGGGAGTTTGTATTTACAAAATCCAGGAATCTCTGTGCCTGTACATTTGGTGTCACATAGGATTCCCAGTTCATAGTGGGGTAATTAAAGTCACCCATGAATATGGTATTAGACTGGATGGTGAGTGTTTCTAATAAGTTTAAATAAATGGTATGGGATTCGTGGGTCATAGACAGAGTCCTATAGCTTGGAAGGAGGTAGTACTGGATTTTGCTTATAGTAATTTGAACATGGAGTAGCTCAAGTGCATTGTCCTGTTTGATTAGCCTTACGATATATTTATTTTTGATGTAAACAGAGACACTTCCTCCTTTAGTCCCTGCCTGTGAAGTAGCTGGCCTAAATGTGTGGAAGGCATTACAACCTTGCACTGTTGGTGTGCTCTCTGTGGCTTTAAATCGTGTCTCAGTGATCACACAGATGTCAGCATTCTCTAGGGTGAAGAGAGCTTCTAGGGAGTGGAGATTTTTGTTTAGACTCCTAGCATTGAGCAGTAATACCTTTAGATTTTCTTGGTTTTGATTTGCTATGTCAGATGTACTTTCAGTTTGGCATTGCCTAAAACAACTATGGGGGAAGACAATGTTTTAGCTAATCTTCGAAAGCCTAGAGGGGAGAGGTGCTGACCATCCGTGGCAAAGCAGTGTGGTCTGTTGACCATCTCCTTCCATGCTGACAAATACTGCACCCCCTCAGAATGACACCAGAAACTAAGCCAATTATTTTTGAGGTATACAGTATGATACTAGATCTCCAGGAATGAATTTTGCAGCAATTACCTTTACAATTCCCTATTCTGTCCCTTCTGATTACTCCTGGTATGTTCCTGCAGCACAGCCATGACTTTGTTACAGAGTATCTTCCATGGGGTCTTTCACCAAATGGGATAGTGCAGTTTTGCCTGTACTATGTAGCTGTTTTAAGTCAGAGGTCATGCAGCTTTGGACCTGAGTGATCTTTGTTTTACAAAGATGGTTAGCCTTAAAGTTGGAAAAAAGTATAAAGGAGTGTGATGCCACAGGCCCCTAGAATAGGTGGAGCAGGGACACTTGCCAGCTATAAAAAATGTCTTTTTTAACTTGCTGAAGTTTTTTAGGTGAATTATTTTTCCAATTTCATGTTCATTGACTTCCACTTCAGTGCAGTACATTTCAACAATCATCAATACAACCTTTTTTATTATTTTTTGAAAAACAAGTATCACCACCATATGTATCTTTTGCGAAGGTACACTTGCTGAACAAAACAAATCACTAGAAGAGCTGCAGAGAGTGATATTACTACCCTCTTACAGTCACGTAGCGCCCTAGAAACCTGCTGACCTGTCCAGCTTCATTCTCACACTGCCTGAACTTGTCTAGGCCTTCATATGTTATACATGAAAAAGTGCCTTTATCCATAACTGATTGGATGGACGATTGTTACTTACGCTTCTCACTGACTATTCTTCTAGCCTAGATGAATCAGGTTGCATTTGCCTGCACTCAGAACTGCTCATCCCTTTTATCTGTCTGCAGACCTGTTCAGGCTATTTTTCCTTTTGACATCCCTTCCTTCCCTCAGTAGCTGACCCTATTTAAGTGTTTGCCTTTTTTGTAAAGAGGCATCATTTCTATTCCAGCTTTGTGGCATTAGCAGTCTGCACTTTTTCAAAAGACTGTGTCTAACCTTCATGCCCTACACATCCCATTGGTTTTCTTTTCTTTTGACATGATTTTCTCCATTCAGAACTAGCCTGGGTTCCAAGTCAGTTTTTGATATGGTTAACATCCCTTTAATATGACTCCAGCAGTTATTTATTTGTGCTTCTTATCTGGAATGGTATCAAGTGCCTTGCTAAGATATGGATTGGCGCTGTCTGTTGCCTTCCTCAGAGCAGTCTCGCCTGCCATCCAGAAACAGATTTACTTGCCAAGACCTGCCTACCATGATGCATGCTGCCCTAGAGCCAACTGTTATCTGTATATCACATTCATGAGTGGTTCTTCTATCCCCTTTCAGAGACTCTGCA